>NW_026613485.1:17500-20000 GCF_026213295.1 Gadus chalcogrammus | reverse complement strand
TGTCTTCCCCAGGATCCCAGAGGAGTTGTTTAATTCCATTCATCGTTGTGCGTCCAGAAGGGGAGTTCACTGGGTTAGTATTTGGTTTCCATTAGCCACTGCCATTGACTTGGGGAGTTACAGTATCCTAGCTCCTGTTCATGTGAGGGGAATAGGCTGCCAAACTTTCCGTATTCACTTTCATTCGCTAACACGATTGGCTGAAGTCATTTGGCTTAGTGGCCCAAGCCCCCGTTGCGCAGCAGTGCTGCATCGCAGGTCTGTCTGTACCAAAGCTAACCTCCCTACTTTGGGATGACCCTCTACCTCAAGGAGCTCCTCCGAATCGAGCCGGATAGGGTAAGGGTTGAGCTGCAACCGACCCTCTCCTATATAGCACTATACTAACCTGCCTGCTCACACACAGAGCTGCCAAACTGTCTTCTCAAACACCACAACAACTACCACTCGCCAACACATCCAACACTCCCAACATAGATCTTCAATACAAAACTCAAATCCTAACTTCTATAACTGTCTAACATAGGGCTCAGATCCCTGCCTCTTCAAATGTAGAGCTTATAACATGCCCTCTCTTTTACTTATATGACAGAGCTCATGATATCTCAACTTGTCCAATATAAAGCTCTGAGGAACCCTGTCTCTATAACCTAGCTCCTAACAAACCCTCTCTTACATAGAGCTACTAACACACCCTCCAACATAGAGCTACTAACACACCCTCCAACATAGAGCTACTAACACACCTTCCAACATAGAGCTACTAACACACCTTCCACCGTAGAGCTCCTAACACACCTTCCACCGTAGAGCTCCTAACACACCTTCCACCGTAGAGCTCCTAACACACCTTCCACCGTAGAGCTCCTAACACACCCTCCAACATAGAATCCTCCAAACCTTCACGTCTCTGTGGGTGTCCCACTGCAGTGGTTATTATTTTTCAAGTAATGATTTGTGATGCCGTGACCTGGTGAGGATGTGGATGTGTTGGTGTTTGGATGGAGGGTAAATCTTTTGGGGGTCTAGAAGAAGAAAGATTTGTTGTGAAATAATCCTGTTTGGTTAACAAGCGCTTCAAACAACAGTATGTTCTAGCCTTAAGGCCTCTAAACTACTACTTTTAATGATTCCAACATTGAACTTAATGGTGGTCCATTGAAGTGATGGAATGGCACGTTGGTTATTGTCTGCCGTTAGAACGCCGTATTCTTGGCTGCCTTCATAGCCTTTGAAAAATGTAACTAGCTGCTTTCCCCCCAACATGTGAACGCCACAGCACTCATACGATACATGTTGCCCCAGTGTGTATGTTGTTACCCTGGCTCGGCTTAGCATTGTGTGAAGAAACACAGCAAAACAGCGGAAAGAAAGATTGGTGGAAGGAGGATTGAAAAGATTATGAAATGTATTGATAAATGATTGATAGTAAGAGGGGTAGATTGACGGCACGCAAATAGACGGATTGGTGGTCATGAGAGAGTCATAAATGGATAGACTGGAAAGTTGCGTCAGTCTTCAGAACTGCTGGACAGGTAGCTGCGATGGCTCAGGCGGTCTGTGAAGGTATTTTCCCTAGTAGCAGAACAGGGCTACATGGGCCACAGTGAGTGGGTTCTGTCACCGTAGAGAAAATTCATGTTCCTTTGATAATTTTTATAGGGAACTTTCCCAGAGAAAAAAACCTTATGATAAATATCAGCATGGCAAGCAGAACTACTGATGGTGACGGGAAGGGGGGGGGGGGGGGGGGGGGGGGGTAACGGGAGACAGATTTCTGACGCGCTTCCAGAACCATCTGCTTTGGGTTTACGCAGGAAGACAGACGGGGAGGGAGGGGAGAGGAGGAGGGAGGAGGAGGGAGAGGGGGAGAGGAGGAGAGGAGGAGGGAGCGGAGAGGGGGAGAGGAGGAGAGGAGGAGGGAGGAGGAGGGAGCGGAGAGGGGGAGAGGGGGAGAGGAGGAGAGGAGGAGGGAGCGGAGAGGGGGAGAGGAGGAGAGGAGGAGGGAGGAGGAGGGAGCGGAGAGGGGGAGAGGAGGAGAGGAGGAGGGAGGAGGAGGGAGCGGAGAGGGGGAGAGGAGGAGAGGAGGAGGGAGGAGGAGGGAGCGGAGAGGGGGAGAGGAGGAGGTAGGAGAGAGGAGGAGAGGAGGAGGGAGCGGAGAGGGGGAGAGGAGGAGGTAGGAGAGAGGAGGAGAGGAGGAGGGAGCGAAGAGGGGGAGAGGAGGGGGAAGGGGAGAAGAGGAAAGGGAATAGGAAGGGGAGAGGAGAAGACAAGGACGAGAGAGGAGGGAGGAGTGGAGAGAGAAGGAGAGAATGCAGGGAGGATAGAAGGAGAAAGAAGAGAGCGAGGGGAGGAGGGTGAAGAGAAAGGTGGAAAGCAGAGATGGGAACTACTTGTGGGGGGGAGATGGAGAGAAAGAGAAGAGAGAGGAGGAAGAGACACCTGAATTGACAGAGAAGACAGAAAAGGACCTGGGCAGTTTTTAGTCCTCAGAAGCATC
>NW_026613485.1:7500-12500 GCF_026213295.1 Gadus chalcogrammus | reverse complement strand
CTGACGGATGGTATTGTCTATTAGAATCTGATCCAGGAGGCTATGACCTTCCCCGGCCGCGAGCCATCTCCGGATTAGCCTGCCGTGCTGGGAGATTTGAGTCCGTACTGCGCCTTGGATATCGAATCGCCAGTTGTGGAATCGCTGGGCCCGGGCGGCGAGGCTATAACCATAGTAGGCCAGTGTCGCCTGCTTTAACTCCGGGTACTGACTGGCGCGCTCCTGCGTCAGATCCTGGCTCGCATGCTGTGCGTGTCTGGTGAGGAAGGGGGACAGCATGTTAGCCCAGTGGTCCTCCGGCCAGCTCTCCCGACGAGCCGTCCTCTCAACACCTCCAGGTAGGCCTCCACGTTGTCATCCGGCCCGAGTTTGGTAAAGCGGCTGGTTGGCGCAGAGGTCGGGGTTTGGCGCGCTGCTTCCTGGGTGAGTCGTAGTACCACCTCCCGGAGAAGGACAAGGCTCTCGGCGGTGTCTCTCTGGGTGGCGGCGGCCAGGGCTTGGTCCCGTTGCCGACGCTGGTCGGCTGATGCTGGGCGGCTGACGCTGGTCGGCTGATGCTGGGCGGCTGACGCTGGGCGGCAGCCGTGGCTGCGGCTCCTTCCGGGATCTGCATTGGCGTTTGGGCTGGTAATCCCAAGTACTCCGTAGCGTGGTGAAATTGCCCTTATCCTCCACCAGTTTATTGCAACCCAGCCCCAGGAATGTCTCTGTCACTCTGGAAATTACCACACGCCGAGGTCTGTTCAAAGCCACAAGAGGCATTTATTCAAGGTACAACGAAAAAACGCGTGGGTCTGTGCCCAACGCGGGAAAAACTGGAAATAATACTGATGGCTCCGTGAGCCGGCCGGTCTCGTCCCTGGAGAGGGATATCGCTCCGGTCTGGAGCTCTGTTCCGACGGTGTGTTCCTCGCCTGTCGACGTCGTCCGTGTGTGCGCGAGCGTTGGGGAAAAGGTCTGCTAGATCCGTTCCTGGAGGTTCCCTGGTCCGCTCCTGTTTCCAGCTACCTCCCCCTAAGAGAACCTGTCACAGCCTTTTAAAGGGGTACCTGGTATTGCTCGTCCTCTGCCGCAGGTGTTCTCCGTTGCGCCGATTAGGGTGACGCAATGGACGCCCTCTGGCTCCGACTGGTGGATATCGGCGGCATACGCCACCCAACCCCTCTCCCCGGGGCTGCCTGGCCCGAGGGGTTGGGACCAGGTTGCCGCAGTGTGTGTTTGCGTGCGTGCCTATGTGTGCGTTTGTATGTGTGTGTCTGTGTGTGTCTGTGTGTGTGTGTGTGTGTGTGTGTGTGTGTGTGTGTGTGTGTGTGTGTGTGTGTGTGTGTGTGTGTGTGTGTGTGTGTGTGTGTGTGTGTGTGTGTGTGTGTGTGTGTGTATGTGTGCTACAGAGATTTGTCCATTGGGGGTCCCCCAAACTACCTGACTCTTGTGGTTAATCACATAATGCTAGACGACTGGGTCTACACTGGATTGAGGTCCCTTTCTTTTTTATTACACTTTTATGTTCTTTTGTTTTGAGGTATGTCTAATATACTTGTTTTAATATCTATGTCTGAGGTGCAGCCAAAAGCTCATTCCCAACCCAGGCTCTACAAAGTGGCTCCTATTCCATATTTTATGAGGATCTGAACCCAAACGGTCTGGAGTGAGAGACGCTGTTGAACTTTCTTCTGCTGTTGTCCCCGGTGGTTGGTTGTATAGTGGAGTGTATTCTGGGGGGGTTTGACTCGGGGAGAGGGACCATAATTGCTCCGTTATGCTCCTTTAATGCTGGCGCCCCCCCCCCCCCCCCCCCCCCCCCTAGCCTCGCCGCATAGGATGACTGCTGCACATTCCTTCCTACAGACTCACGCATGGGCGCCGCTACCGCCAGGTCAGGGACGTCTGCGTGGAGGGGCTCCCAGGGGTCCACGCCCCCTGGTGACGGCTCCGGCGTACGACGGCCCTGGCCCTTGGGGAGGAGGGGTCCGCATTGCTCGGTGAAATGAAACGGACCGGTCGCTAAACACAACAGGTGATATATGTTCAATGTTACGCCTTATTCAATCAAAGGCTCTCCAAAGCTACCATGTGTGCGCACGCGAGAGTGTGTGTGTGCATGCATGCATGTGGGTGTGCGTGCGTGCGCGTGAGTGTGTGTGCGTGTGTTCGTGCGTGCATGGGTGTGCGTGCGTGCGTGCGTGTGTGTATAAGTGACGCGGGGTTAATGAGCGGTTAGTTTGCATGGGAAAAGCTCTGAGCCATTTATAAGCTTTAATTGCGCGCCCATTTCGTGACCCCTGGGGTTCAATCGGCGAATTCCTGCGCGCGGACTCCAAATCACGGGAACAAAGGTGGAATGTGATAGCGGCGTTCCGTGGAGACAAAACCTACTAAACACTTCCCATGATCCATCTCCGGGGAATGTCCCAGTCAAGGGAAACGTTTCAATATTGACAGCGTATTGAAGCCATTAGCACGTCACAAACGACCTATCACCACGGTGACGCAAGGCCAAGGGTTATATTAATACTGCAGACGTGGGATCAGTTTGATATTGATAACGGTAGCCTGTACTGTAGGCCTACAGCCTTTCCCTCATGGCCAGGAGAGAGGAGATCTGGTCTTTAGGACCCAGATGGGCTCTGGGAATTAGACTTTCCACACTGTGGGGCGAGGGGAGGGTTGTGGGAGGGTGTGTGTGTGTGTGTCTGTCTGTTTGTGTGTGTGGGCGGAGGGGAGGGGAGGGGGGGGGGGGGGGGGCGTGCTTGCTGTCAATCAAAGTGAAAGTGGCAGTGGTGGGCCGGCCGTGCGGACACTTCACCGTCCGTTGGAGAGCAGGGGGAATATTTAACTTGGGGGGATCGCGCAGCCGCGCTCAACAGACGCACACACACACACGGTGTGCCTGAGCAGACGCACACACACGCACCAGACCTCCTGAAAGCAGAGGAGGAGCAGGAGCGACTCTCCAACCCGACTACCGTGCCGCTCAATCAAAGGACCAGAAGAATCCCCCCCTCCCCCTCACACACACCCCCTCACAACTCCCTCCTCCCCACCAAATCCACCCACCCCAACCCCCCCACCCCGGGACTTGACGTCTACATCTACCGGCCCGCAGGCTGCTGAGCTCAGTCCCACTTCGTCATGCACCGACGGCGGAGCCCGCAGCATCTGAGCGGACTGGAGACCGACGTCACCTCGCTGAACGCCACTCCACACTGCTAGAGATCAGCGACTCCATCTGCAACAACCACTGCACTTTGCTTTTTGCATTAGAGGGGCATAAGGCTTGTCTGTTGTTGTTGCTTTTTTACTTACTCAAAGAATTATTGAAGAGCTTTGCCTTTTGGTGCACCAGGCGTCCTGTGGGAGTTGGGAGCAGTGATTCTACTAGCCCTGCGATCTGGAAGGATGCCCGAAGACTTGCTTTTTAATAACTTTTCTGTTGCAGCAGCAAGGGAATAAACGTATTGAGTTCTGGACATTATTAGAAAGCTTCCACTCTGACGGCTGGAATACCGCACGAATACTCTCTCCCCCTATCGCTCTCTCTCTCTCTCTCTCTCTCTCTCTCTCTCTCTCTCTCATCTCTCTCCTCTCTCTCTCTCTCTCTCTCTCTCTCTCTCTCTCTCTCCATAACCCTCTCCCTCTCTCTCTTTCTCTCTCTCTCCTCCGTCTATGGATTGTGTTGTGCGCGCGCTTTGGGACTTTGTCAAACCCGAATGCGTCAGGCCACGTTGAAAGGAAAGGAGGTTTTATAAAAGCCCTGCGTAAAAATAACATTGGCCAAGAAGACGGCCCTGGTTGCCGGGCCCGTGACATTTAAAACGCGGTGAAGTGCTCTTTTGTGCGCGGCTCTCGGGGCGCCGCGGATCTGTTCGCCCTCCGCGGAGAGACGCGGGGTCTTTTTAGAAAGGCTTCCCACTCCATGCGGCTCTCGCCTCGGCCGCTGTCATCCAGTCTAGACAATTTGTCGTGGCGTTCGAGTCTCTGGGGTAACCATGACAACCACGAGGAACCCAGAGTGAATCTGAGGGAGAGGGGGAGAGGAAGGAACGGAGCGCGTGAATAGAAGTTATTCTTTATACCCAATTCTGGTCCGCGCTGTTTTTAGTTTTTTTTCCACTTTTCGACTCAATTCACTTCTTTTTGTTTTTTCCTGAAGTCGAGCTTGCATCAGAAGGAACAGCGAGCCTCCGTGCGATCCAAACCTGACGCGGTCTATTAAAAGTGTCTCAGACTTGCTCCTGGCGACACCGGGACTATTTATGAAGCTCGTGGCTGCGGGTTCCTCCTTCATCGTGATCGCGAGGTCAGGGAGAGCGGAGTGATCCGTGCGCGTTAACGAACCGCCGCCGTCCACCGGGAGGAACTATGGGCTTCTCTCAGTCGCTCCTCGTGTACGTGCTGGTGTCGCTGCACCTCGCCGTGTCCCAGCACTACCTCCGTCTCCGTCCCTCGCCCAGCGAGCACCTCCCCGTGCCTGGCCTCAAGGAGGACCCCGACCCGGAGTACGACCCCCGCGAGCAGGATTTGGCCGAGAGGACTCTGCGGAAAAAGCTCGGCAGCAACTTTGACCCCAACTTCATGTCCATCGGCTCTCCGATGCTGCAGGTCAACCTGTCCGTGCAAGACACGCAGGTGAGGCTGCAAGGGCCCATGCCCAACGACATCAAGAAGCTGGACCTGGGCGAGACCCCCTACGGGAAGCGGGTGAAGGTGGGCAAGAAAGCCCGCAGGAAATTCCTGCAGTGGCTGTGGACATACACGCACTGCCCGGTGCTGTACAGCTGGAAGGACCTGGGCGTGCGCTTCTGGCCGCGCTACATCAAGGAGGGCAACTGCTTCAGCGAGCGCTCGTGCTCCTTCCCCGAGGGCATGTTCTGCAAGCCCGTGAAGTCCATCACCAAGACTTTCCTGCGGTGGTACTGCCAGGGCTTCTTAAGACAGAAGTACTGCACGTGGATCCCCGTGCAGTACCCCATCATCTCAGAGTGCAAGTGTTCCTGTTG
>NW_026613485.1:0-2500 GCF_026213295.1 Gadus chalcogrammus | reverse complement strand
CAACCAGTTGGGTCTCGAGTGGCGTACTTCCAAAGTAAAAACCATAAGCCAACATTAACGCTGAGTTAAAACGCATTGGGTTCAAATGAAACAAATTCCTAATCAGCCTGAATATTAGTATACGAACTAAGCCATTGAAGAAGTGTCCGTAACGGCCCAGTATTCATCATGCCCTCATTGGGGTAGCTAGCTGTCCGTGTTGTGCTGCTTCCAGACTCCTATCTTGAGGGGAATCCAGGGGGGAGCTGGTTGGATATATAGGCTGGGTTGCGAGACTAATGGTGCGTTTTAATATCCATCCGTCTCGGAGCTCCGAGGACGTTGCCTAGCGACACGCACAAACACGCCCCTTTTCCTCGGAAGTCGATCTCGCCATCTCGTTTGAACTCAGCCGTGACCGAGCGAGGCTTCCGAGATAGAATTGAAGATGGATGCGCCCAGTGTGACATTCAGTGAACTGTTTTCATTGTGTTTGGCCTGCTTTGGTGGTTTAAATCGCAATTTCAATCACTCGTATTGCTGTAATAACTTACTATGCAGAAGATACATTGAAACATGAAATGAAGTGAAAATTGTAGAAGTTCAAATGGCTGCGTTTTCGTACGGTGAAAACGCACCGTTTCATTTATATTATTTCGTAGTCCTGAAATAATATAAATGAAAATAGTAGTAGTAGTCGGCCAATGCTACCGCAACAATAGCTTTCCGGGTGGCGTCCATGTTTTTCTCCGACGACCTACGCTCAAAACATAATAAAACGATTTTAGTGTGGGCGTGGCGTCCGATCCGAGATCCGAGTCGGCTCGCAGAGAATACTCGAACGCACCATAATCCCTGGGTGCATGGTCTTGACGGATTCACATCTGAGCTGTTCGGTCCGTGTCTATGGAATCATGGAGCGTGTCCTCCATGATTCAATGAACAAACCCATAGAGCAAATCAACTCTGGTCCGCTAGAAAACGAGGGTCTTGGTCAGCTCCCAAGTGACCTACGTGTGGGTATGCTTCAGGCGAAAACGTGATCCAAAACAATAGTAATGACTTTGCTTATTTAGCCGCACACAGTATGTGGTGAGTACCTCCACATGAGTTCTTCCCCTGGTGGGGGAGTGCTCTGCAGCCCTGATCGGGAGTGTATCAGGTGCACAGCGCTATAGCATGTAATCCCCGGACAACGGCCCCCTGGGTGCTGGGCCACTAGAGGGTATCTGGTGTCCAGAACATGGAACATTGCGTCTAGCACATACTCCCTGATGCATGGCTCCTCGGTGCGCGCCCTGGTTGGCTTGACCCCTAGAGTGTATCTAGTTGATGGGGCATGGTTCATAGCACCCATTCCAAGGTGCATAGGCCCTTCTTGGTGTTCCTTGGATGTATAGTCCCTGGGTGTGTGGCCCCTGGGTGTGTGGCCCCTGGGAGTCCGGCCCCTGGGAATGTGGCCGATGGGACTGTTGCCCTTGGGTGTGAGGTCACTGGGTTTGTGGCACCTGGGTGTGTGGCCCCTGGGAGTGTGGCCCCTCAGAGCATGGCCACTGGCTGCTTGGCCCCTGGGAGCATGGGCACAGGATGCTTGGCCCCTGGGAGCATGGGCACAGGATGCTTGGCCCCTGGCCGCGTGGCCACACTGGGTGTGTTGCTCCTGGGAGTGTGGCCCCTTGGAGCATGGCCCCTGGCTGCGTGGCTCCTGGGAGCGGGGCCACACTGGGTGTGTTGCTCCTGGGAGTGTGGCCCCTGGCTGGCCGGACTGATGGTTCTATTTGACCCTTGTTTGATGTAAGCGATATCAGTGACTGCTACGGGGCCCTAAAAATAGAGCGTACCCCTGGCGGGAGGGGCTTCCGGGGCCACAAATAGAGCTGGTTCCCAGGTCTGTTTCCATGGTTACTCCCTCTCCTTCTGTTGCTTGTATCTCAATGTGGCCACCGTACATATGAGAGGCCTTTTAACTCAAGTAAACGGGGTAGCTGCGACTAACAAAAGCAAGCTTTTTTATGAATTACAAGAACTAGAACGCTTACTTCTCTAAACCGATTTCAATAAGTCATTTTTATGTTCAATAAATGATCTACGTGGAGAACAGAGCTCTGCCACTTAGAATTCGTAGTGTTAGGCTATAATCTTTGCTAGACGCTCAAGAGAAGAGGGTTGATCAAAGTTAGACTAACGCAAACTCATAAGGAATTACGTCATAAGGAATTGTTCATTTGACTTATCTCCCTTGCTTAATACCTGGGGAGATATCTTTTTCAAAATGTTAAACTTTGAATCATAAGTATTTGTGCATTTTTTAGAAATCAGTGCATTAGTACACATTCATTTAAGTTAACTTTTACAAGACAAAAGCTGACTCCTTTTAGTATGAATTAATATGAGACAGATCTCTCTCTATATCTGTCTGTATGTCTGCCTGCCAACCTAAATTAATATATCTCGCATTGGTGTGTAATTATATTTTCATAAAGCAGAGTGCTTTAAGTGTTTATTTACATTATTATTTCTC
>NW_026613484.1:102500-125144 GCF_026213295.1 Gadus chalcogrammus | reverse complement strand
TTCTCGGCGACGCATTGGTACATCCCGATGTCAGACAGCTTCAGACTGTTGATGGTCATCAACCCGTTGTTCACCTGGACTCTGTCCTACAAAACACACACACACACACACACACACACACACACACACACACACACACACACACACACACACACACACACACACACACACATACATACACAAACACAAAAAGAGTACACACATGGACATATAGTCAGTAAAAACACATCATATTTGGTCATATTTGTTGCTTTCATGCATTTCCTAACTCACATACATTGTAAACATGACGTCACCCAAACCCGCTCGAGCAGTAAACCGCAGCAACTAGCATGCTAGCATTAAGGCCAACCTGCCGGATGGCCTTATTGCCGTGTGAAACATGAATCCATGTTCGCCTCTGTGTCCATTGTGTTGTAATCGTCAAACAGCCCCACGAGACCAATTTAAAGAGGTTGAATGGCCCACTTTCCCTGCACAATGAGGCCCGTACTTATGCTGAGTCCCTCTCTCTCTCTGTCTGGAACACGAGGGGGTTTTCAGAGGCCAAAGCCGGCGGTTAGCAGCACAGTACGCTAGGCTTTAGATCGCTGATGGGCTAACACGGGCTGGCAACGAGTCCTGGCAAATCAGAGGGATATTTCACTGCAAAGCAGCCTTAAACAATGTTTAACACATCCCCCTTTTCACGGAGAAAGACTCCCACCGCGCAGGGTCCATTCTATCCCTGCCAGCCACCAGTGCAAGCTCTAGGAGTGATTACCATCAAACCCGAGCTGCGCTGTTATGCCACTGGACTGAAGATATGGAAAAACGTTAAACGCTATGCATGGCAGGTTCCTCTGGGTTTAATCTCCCTTCGAGGTGGGAGGCTGAAGCGAGTTTGATATATTTGATCAATATAAACTGATCTACCACATGGCTGAGGTAGAAGTCTCTGCACCAAAGCAAGGAATGAAAACATGGTGGCGATAACTTATTATGACGTTGTTTATTCCTCCGCCTTAAGTCGGTTCGCTGCCGTGCACATTTTCAAGAAATACTCTTGCTCTTAAGCTCAAAATTCAGTCGAGTCCTTAAAGCTGATGCATGTAGCGTCACAGTGTGGTTACACGCAGGGTTACATGGAGAGAAATGTAATCATGCTTTTCAGGATATTTTACAACCGTTTAAAAGCACATTGAGATCGCTGTTCACTTCTCTCTTGTGTAGTTTGAAACAAAATGGCCACACATTACTGAGAACCAAAGTGCAAAAGAAGCTCAAGTGTTCATCAATTGATTCAGAACCTTGACCACCGCAAAACGATGCCAGACTAATCAAGCAACTAACTCCTCCTCAATAATGTAGCACACACACGAATGCACACACACACACAAACCAGCATCAAGATGAATACAATTAAAAGTTCTCCATTGAAAAAAAAGAAAAAGTTCAATCGGAAGATAGATAAATAAAATCCTGTCCAATTAGTAGCTGGGTGATGTCAAAATAGGCGATTATGTGGCAGAATGCTGCACTGGAAATCACTTTGAGCCAGGTAATTAGGGCTATATACAGACATTTAAAGCACTACTTTTGTCAAAGGTGTTCGCGCTGATGAATAGCTCGATCTAATTCAAGCCTTAGCCACACTTTCCATCTCCTCAGGGGTCCGGGATAATTGAAACAGCGCTAATTTTCTGAGGTCTTAATAGCCCCGTGGTGACTTGATGTAAGCCCCCCCCCCCATCCCCCCAATAGACACAGACACAGACACACACACACACACACACACACACACACACACACACACACACACACACACACACACACACACACACACACACACACACACAGACAGACACACACATCCCCCTGTGCTTAACATATCATTGAGACGTTATCAAACAGTGGTTGAAACAGGGTCTCTGCGGAGATGGAGACAGAAATACTCCGAGCTCGCCGTCTCTTCCACCGCCACCACAACCTTCCACCAAGATGGCGGTTAATTGCACTGTTCCGAGGCGAAGGTCGTTCGGCTCGGGTTCGCTTATTTGTGTTGTTTTCTTCTTCTCAAGCCGGGCCGGTACGGGACAAACGGGCCGACCCAAGCGGCCCTGCCGGGGGGAGGGGGGCGGCGCTCCAATTGCCTCTGCTCTGCGGTGACCTTTGATGAGGACTGACACGGTCTCCTTAAGGGCGGGGGCTGTAATTGCAGTGGGGGGGTTGTTGTGGGGGGGGGGGGGCGGTCTCCATTGTACTCGCCCTTGATCTTTCCACGGCTGAGAGGGCGACCGGCGGGGTCGAGCGCCGCCGGTCGCCGCCGGCCGCCGCTGCCCGCCGTGTTGTCTGAGAGCATTACCCCCGCTGACACTGGGACAGATAAGAGCTGTCTCCTAACATCAGCCGGTGACCCGCAGGGGACGCTTCAGATGGGGGGGGGAGGCACCCTCTTAGCCGGCTGTTGGCGTCTGAGTGTGTGTGTGTGTGTGTGTGTGTGTGTGTGTGTGTGTGTGTGTGTGTGTGTGTGTGTGTGTGTGTGTGTGTGTGTGTGTGTGTGTGTGTGTGTGTGTGTGTGTGTGTGTGTGTGAGTGAAGTTGAGGGTGTGTGTGTGTGCGTGTGTGTGTGTGTGTGTTCGTGTGCGTTTGTGCGTGCGCGTGTGTGTGTGTGCATGTGCGTGCCTTTGTTCCAAGTGAGCGTGTGTGTGCGTGCCCTTTGGATGTGGGACACAAAAGAGGTTGTTTGGAGTGGGACAGTGACGGTGTGTGTGCTCAGAGGAACCACACACACACGCGCCAACAACAAAGAGAGGAGAGTGGAGGGATCAAGCGCTTCGGCCACTTCAGCCCATCACTGACACACAACCAAAAGGCCTGTCCGTCCAACATTCATTCCATTCACTATTATTTATAATGCACAAACAGTGCAGAACGTTCCATTCCGCTTTCCTGAACCACTTCCTTTGGTGGTGAGAATAGCCCGTTCCTCGGCGTGCGGTGCTGCCTTGCTCGGTGCAAAAGGCGGACTGGAAGTGAACCGACGGAGGACATATGCGAGCAGAGAACATCAACATAAACAAAGGAACAAAGCGGGCTAGAGCGCAGGAAGGAAGGACACAAGGAGCAAGGGGTATAAAAGGTTTAAAGGGAGATAAAAAGAAAGAATAGAGCGATGAGCGAGAGAGGGGGGGAGAGAGGGGGGGAGAGAGGGGGGAGAGAGGGGGGATGAAAGGACGATGGATGCTCTTCTCTGTGTCGTCGTAGGTTCCAGAGTGCTCTGCCCGGGGGGGGTGCGTCCAGAGCCATCGAGTTCCTGTGTTCTTCAGCCAAACAACCTCCTGTCAGCGGCCTCACAAACCCCCCGCCGCCTCTGCAGCGAGGGGGCGTGGCCTGTGCAGCGTGTCATTATTTATGCGTGACACATTCTGCCAGACGAGCACTCTTTCAGTTTCTTGGGGGGGGGGGGGTGGGGCTGTGTTATCACAGCGACTGTCGTGAGACAGTGCTGGGATGCTGAGGGTCGCCCGTTCAAAGTGCTCCCAGACGACGGAGGTCAGCAGTAAAGATAATAAATAAACCCTCTCCGTAGAGTCGACGCAGGCGTGTGTTTGACGGGAGTGACACGAGGTAATTCCGCCGCTGAGCGTTTGGACGTGATCGAACACGGAGACCGCAGCCGTGACTAAGGGGACTCTCGGAAATGGTTTTCACTCTCCTGGAAACGAGGGGGGAATTGACGAGTCTGGGTCCTGGTGACATTTTGGAGTGACTCGACAGAGTGCCGTGAAACGGGCGAGCAAGACAAAAGTGTGGTCAAAGTGAAAGAGAGTGACGGCAGGCCTGGATAAAGATAGAAACGAGAGTGATTCACTGAGCGCTGAGTGAGTTAATGGGAGGGAGGGAGGGTGGGAGGGGGAGAGAGAGAGAGAGAGAGAGAGAGAGAGAGAGAGAGAGAGAGAGAGAGAGAGAGAGAGAGAGAGAGAGAGGGAGAGGGAGAGAGAGAGAGAGAGAGAGGAGAGAGAGACAGAGAGAGAGAACTGATCCATTCTAATGAGGAATAACAAATGGCCTCCTTGGCCTTCCTCCTTCTCCTCGATCTCCTGCTACATCATCGACCTTTGGATTTGGAAATTGATTTACTGTTGCCGCTGCTGCCGCTGTTGACGGTGGCATTTGGAAAATGGTAACAGCCTCATTAATAAGCTGCCATGCACAAAGAATATGTGGCCTCCCCCACAAACCAAATATATCTTATTTATAAATCAATGTGGCGTAAGATAATACTGTCGAACATTTAGAGATCCGCCATGACATTGCGGACGCGACATTTGAACGTAAACCCTTTAAAAAATATATATGCACTTTGAAGGGCGAAGATGCTTTAAGAACTGACCAGGGTGACATTTCCCTAACAATGAGGCGTGTGTGTTTTGATCCAATGCCTGAAAAGCTTCCTCTGGCATCTCACCACTGAAGCTCGAATCTCAAGTACACCTTCCACTGCTGTCGCCATGACGCCGCTCTCTGTCTCTTCCTCCCCGGCAGGCCAGATTCATTAATCCCCTAAACTGGGTTTGTATTTTTGATCTGTCTCTAATTAAAGTGCCCCAGATTTTTCTGTTTATCTCCCGCCTCAATCCAAGTAAGAAAAAAGAAAAGAAAAGCGAGGCCCCACCACCTGCCCCATTTAAACCATTTAAATAGATGTCCACCAACACCGCCACAGCCCAGTTTAGGTCTCATTAGCTCATCCCCCGCCGTCTGACACTATCACCGCCTGGTGATTTAGCGGGGCCATTTCCTGGGGGCCGAGAGAACACTCCACTCCACCAGCAAATAACAACACAGCATCAGGCCCTGTGCTCGGAAATGTAGAATAGCTTTTGGAAGATAAGGCTAGGTTTCTCCTTCCCCAGGGGGGGAGAGACTTAATGGTGGAACCGAGAGCTGCAGATCGGGGGAGGAGGGGGTGGGGGGGGGGCTTCAGCTTTAGATTATTATCCGCCGCTTCCCCCCAGAGAGGAAGACTGGCAGAAAATGGCCTCACTTTGGCTCATTTGCTCAACAAAATCTCCGTACACACGCGATGCCAAATTGAGAGCTACAAGCAAAACAAGCTATTTTTAAGAGTCGGTACGAGGCTGAGTACAGGCGGAGCGAGCAGACAAGATGGCTGGCCCCGGCTCTGAACCGGTGATCTATCGCGGGCGGATGGCGTGATTAAGGACGGTCAGGCAGATTACTGCCTGGCTCGTTTTGACCTATCAGGATCCGGCTTGCCAAGTGATGCTGTGTTCTGTGTGGGTTGAGAGACAGTGAATAATCGATTCATTGTAAAAAAATAACCAATGATCAGGGCGATGTGTTGACGCTCATAATATCGAGGGTATTAGTGAGTCATCTTCCGCTGGAGTTGATGCTGGAGGGGCAGATATTGTCAGACTAAATCAGTATTTTATTGGAACAGATGGTCATTTTTTTTGACTATTCAACACCTACTCTCGCAGAGGCGGCTTCTTCACGCGGAAACTCAGGGATGATTAAATGTGCCTGCATGTCAGGAACCAATCACAGACTGGACGGTTCACCCGGACAAACAGCCAATGGTGTGGTGAAACCAACGGGATTTAAAGGGTTATTTTCAATAAGTACCCAGCAGGCTCACAAAAACTAAAGAATACCGTGTTGCAGCAGAAAGCGTGGGAGTAACATCTACATCCCTGCCAGCGGTGAATCTGACAGCGTGTACTGCGCATCAGAGACGAGTCACGGCGAAAATATATAGCACAAATCAACACCTTCTACGCTGCCTAATGTGAAATCCTTCCCTATCCCCATCAACATTTGAGCTGTCTTCAAATACTTGGAAAACAACTGCAACTTAGTTGAAAAAAAAGTTGCAGGTAAACATTGCGGTATAGCGCTATGACTGTTCTCCGCATTTAAGTTCCATGACCTTAAAATCAATGGAGGTCAGCGGCATCCTGTCAGGGCGAACGCAGAGCTCCTTTATGCACAGTGTGGCTCTCCATCGCCATGGGCTGTTCTCCTCTCCAGAACAGGTGGAGGGCTGCTGCTGTGGCTCTGATCCGGCCCTGTGGCAGAACGGCAGGCTTAAGAACCGGATAAGCCAAGGGGGGGGGCTCCATCCATCTCACCTCCTCATCCACATCTAACAACAATCCCAGTTTAAAGTCCCGGTGTCATTGTATCACACGCGGACCCCCGGAACAAATCCGTGTGGGGTCGAGTGCTCCCATTGATCGGTGAGGAGGGGGGGAGGGGGGGGCTCCTTGGGATGGAGAGGAGAAGGCACGACACCCTCCGTTACATTTGAATAACGGCGTGGCATTTGCGCTGAGCTGCGTGGCAGCGTTGCTAATGGGGCGGCCGGGGAAAGGGCAGGTCCACATCAGAGGCCGAGGCGGGCTGAAGGTCAGGAGGCGGGCTGAAGGTCAGGAGGCGGGCTGAAGGTCGAGGGTGCCGGGGGAACTCGGCTGAACCTCCCGCTGTCGGGGGCAGAAACCGTCTTGCAGTCGCCTCGAGGACGATGAGTGTTTCCTGTTTTATTGTTTAGCACAGCTTTCCCCCAAAAGCTCGTCACACCGATTGTTTCTTGGTGGTATATCTCAGTCATGGGGGTGTAGGTCTCTCTCCCTAACCCTAACCCTACGCCTGTAGGTCTGTAGTCTGAACCCAGCTCCATGGGGCCACAGGTCTGTCTGTCTGAAGCCCCGGTCTGTCTGTCTGTAGCCCAGGTGTGTCTGTCTGTCTGAAGCCCCGGTCTGTCTGTCTGTAGCCCAGGTGTGTCTGTAGCCCCGGTCTGTCTGTCTGTCTGTAGCCCAGGTGTGTCTGTAGCCCCGGTCTGTGTGTCTGTAGCCCAGGTGTGTCTGTCTGTCTGTAGCCCAGGTGTGTCTGTGTGTCTGAAGCCCCGGTCTGTCTGTCTGAAGCCCCGGTCTGTCTGTCTGTAGCCCAGGTGTGTCTATAGCCCCGGTGTGTCTGTCTGTCTGTAGCCCAGGTGTGTCTGTAGCCCCGGTCTGTGTGTCTGTACCCACCTCCATGGGGTCCAGTGGCTCCCCGTTCTTCAGCCAGCGGTACGAGGGCTTGGGTTTGGCGCTGGCCTTGCACTCCCAGATCAGGGTGTCGTCGATCGGCTTCTGGGCGTCCTGGGGCTTCTCCAGCAGCTGGGGGGGAGCTGTGTGTGTGTGGGAGGGGGGTGGGGAAGAGAGAGAGAGAGAGAGAGAGAGAGAGAGAGAGAGAGAGGGGAGAGGGAGAGAGAGAGAGAGAGGGAGAGGGAGAGGGAGAGGGCGAGAGAGAGAGGGAGAGGGAGAGAGAGAGAGAGAGAGAGACAGAGAGAGAGAGAGAGAGGGAGAGGGAGAGAGAGAGAGAGCGAGAGAGAGAGAGAGAGAGAGAGAGAGAGAGAGAGAGGGAGAGGGAGAGGGAGAGGGAGAGTGAGAGAGAGAGAGACCTTGTTAACGAGTTAAATAACGGTACCCAGGCCTCACGGGGCAGGCGAGGCGAGTGGGAATCAACCCTCGTTGCAGTTTGAGAGAATCGATCGTTGAGGTCCGAACGAGTGGCAATTAGTTCATTAATGGAGCAACCAGGCAAGCAATTCATCAATATACTGCCCATTAACCCACTCATGACCCCTGCCTGATCACACACACACACACACACACACACACACACACACACACACACACACACACACACACACACACACACACACACACACACACACACACACACACACACACACACACACACACACACTCAGAGACACACACACACACTCAGAGACACACTTATATATACAGGATATATAAATCTTGAGATTGCATTTAACAAAGTTTGAGATTATAGATAACCAATATACATTTCGATATTACGTATAAAAACTCTAGTGTGACGTTATATATAAAAATAAAAGCTTGAGTTTGGTTCAGCTGGATATTGTTTGCTGTGAAAAACACAAAAATCAAAAGATGACAGATAAAGTGTTGAACAAGATGGATTCCCCTTCCAAACAGATCTTTTGCAGCAGGCTATGATTTAGCTGTGATAAATGTTTCTGACAACATCAGAAAATCGAAGGACAGTCTTTCTTGGCGGGCGGCGGCGTTAATAACCACGACGTTAACGATCTCTCCACGGATATTACAGGTTTCGTCTTAAGGAGGAGCAGAAGGTTTCGGCGCCGGTCTCAGAGGCCTCAGACACGGGGACCAGAGTCTTATCTCAAGACAACAATATGAGATTTATGACTCTTTCTTTTTACGACACTGCAATAAAAAACGCGTCCCAGGGTCAAGGAGAATGGGGTGGGAGGGGCAGCAGCTCATGTGGTTCGCTGGCATCATACTAATAATGCAATTATAATGCCCTTTTTTCTATTTTTTTGGACTCGCTTTATTGATATTCCTTTTTTCCGCTTGTCCCCTACAGGCATGTGGGAGAGGATGAAAACAGAAAAGAGAAAACCCTCGTGGGATTTGTAGTTCCTCTTGCTCAAGGACAACTCAAGTAAAACGATGTTTCCAGGAACCAGAGAGTTAAATCTATGAGCGGTGGTGCGTGTGTGTGTGTGTGTGTGTGTGTGTGTGTGTGTGTGTGTGTGTGTGTGTGTGTGTGTGTGTGTGTATGTGTGTGCGTGTACGTATGTGTGTGTGTTTGTCCACTGGACCGGCTTGGTAACTAATGACTAGGGCAAAGCAAACACGATTGTTCTTCATGGGTTCTGCGGCCCCTGCACCATGTACATGTGTATTTTGCTGATGTTGAAGCAAATAGTCAAGCGAAGTAAAAGGATAATTGGGTCGGGAATTCAAAGGGCGCCGACTGGTAAAGGACGCTCTTGTGTTACGTTATTCTGCGCCTACTCCACTTCCTTTTGTAACTTCTCCGGCACCACAAGGCTCCGCAAGGCTCGCCTCAAGTGCACACGCCTTTGCAAGGATGAATTATCTCTTTTAATTAACCCAAAAAAATCCAGATGCAGAAGAGGGTAAAAAAAGGAATCAAACACTTTGATGAACCACCTTTGAAAAGCCACGCCAACTCCTCTCCACGCTTAATACTGAGTCCTTTAAAAGAGCGATATGAACACTATAGTACACAGTATAGTGAACAAACCGCTGAAGCCTTCACCACCGAGCCAAAGATACAGTAAATAAAAGCGCTAAAGGATAAGATACTGAAAGGGAAGGGAATGCCTGATGCAATCAATTGTGTTTTCAAGTCAATACAACCGCATAGGTCATGCTCAATAGGCATATTAAAACATGCACTCAATGCTCAGAAACATGATATAATTACACCAATTTCCTAATCCCGATGGGGCAATCACAACCGCGTGGGGTCACGGTCGCCCCATATTGGGCCTCTGCCCGTGTGGCTTTGGTGGTTGCAAACACCAGATCTCGTATTGATTCTGCCATCCCTCTATAGGCGTGATGGATGTCCACCCCCCCCCCCCCCCCCCCCCCCCCCCTGACACCGCCCGCATCCATGGGAGTTTAAAATGAAATTACTGATTTTTATCACTTGGAATCCAGCCAGTCCCACAAGGAATAAAAAAAAAAGAGATGAATAAAAAAAACAACAGAAGATAGGACGGGTCTCCGTGCTTACAGGGAGGAACACTACTTCCAAACCGATCCACGGGCCGAGGGAAACAACCGCCAAGGCCACATAGTTTCCACCCATGACCGGGATCCAAAATCCTTCATTCACCCCATTTATTCCTTCCTTTGAATGTAGGTCAGGGCACCTTGTTAATGCGAAAGCCTTCTTTATTTATTTAACCGAAGCACGACGTAGCCTAGCGTTTGTGTAGAGAGCATGTCGAGGCTTTGCCTTCACTACCCCCCTCCCCCCCACCCACAGGTGCTGTAAAACCATGGAGATTATCATATCAAAGGGAACACTGCAATCTGATGGTTTCTAGTGTGTGCCATGATTCCTTACAGGGTAGGGGGGGAATCGGCAGTCATCATTAATGCATAAACACCCGGATAATGTGCAGGGGAAGGCGCATGAAATCCCTCACCAGAGGCCATTAAACGCTTTCTGGGATAAGTCCAGTCTTCATGGCGACGGAGGAGTCCTCCACCTCTGTGGACAAGGTGGTGTAAATCAGCGGCCAAGTGTTAGCCCCTGGCACTATAAGCGCCGTGTCCGGGGTGAACTATTGCTAATAGACTAATTTACTGCCCCATTGCACCATGTGATGCCGTTATATACTGCCCGCTGTAAGAACTACAGATTGCGTGACAACAAATATAACTTCTGCTGGGGGAGGGGGAGTCCAGCCAGGCCAAAGGCAGCCACGGTTACACTCGGTGCTTCGTTCTCGTTCTTATCGGTTTTTCTTGTTCATCGCTCATGTGCACAAACGTTATTGTGCGCTTTTGTTTAAATATGTATGATTTTTGTTGCATCGTTTTTATTTTTATTAGCCGGGAACCCACACTTTGAAAAGCACGTTAAATCGGTCGTTCGGATTACGACTATGGGTTGTTTTTTAATGCTTCGTATATCGGGTCAAGCAGCAAAAAAAATAAAATGGCGCACACATAAAAAACTCCAAAAAGTGCAGCATGTTCGAAAACAAGGAAAAGTTAGCGCTCGGCACTTTGTTAAACGAACATCCTTACTGTACCATCTGCGACATATTGTTGTTTTTCTTTCTTCGGACATGTGTACAGTAAGTACATTTGCCTGAAGTATATAAATAATATACAGTAAGAGGCTTTGGATAAAAGTGTATTTTTAACGACCTGAATGTCGATGTGAATGTAAACCAACAAATATCTTAGCAGCACGCCCCCAGCTCGGCGCCCGAGACCCATCGTAGAAGCCCCCCCCCCCCCCCACCCTCAGCAGTAGACCCACCGTAGAAGCCCCCCCCCACCCTGAGCAGTCACCCACCGTAGAAGGCCAGCTTCCCCTTGGCCGAGTTGCGTCCGCGGGAGTTCTCGGCGAGGCACTCGTAGACGCCGGCGTCCTCGGGCTGGAAGTAGGGGATCTCAAGCACGCCGCTCGCCTTGTTCACGTCCACCTTGCGGCCGAACGCCGTGCCGTCCAGCCGCCGCCAGCTCACGCTAGGCACGGGGCTGGGGGGGGAGACCGGGGAGGAGGTCACATGGCAACGAAACTATACGGTTTGAGGAATGGAGAATGTCAAAGGTTTCGGAAAATACGAAACCGTTTTTTGGTTTGTTCCTTATTTTTTAGGTTTTTCAGTCGCCTTGAAAAAAAATAAAGAACAGAAAATACATACAGGATTCATATGTTTTGTTCTGTTTATTCTTATTTTTTCGTGTTTTCCGACATTCTCTGTGAAAAGACGGTAAATGATAGCGGTGGACAGTCGTTGATCATTTGTGTCAGACACTGAATGCTTGATGGAGAGTAGGGAGACGTTGAGTCATCAATGGAGAAGAACAGGCAGGCTATTCTGCCTCCCAACTTTTCTATCGTAGGAAATGTATCAATCAAATCCATTCCTGTTCCACACCTCGTTTAATGAGCAGCACCCCGTTTCTCACCTTCATCTACGTGGCCAGCATGAAGACACCTGCCCTGGTTTCATAGCAATCTCTCTGACAGCAGTCTGGTTATAACCTCACAGGGTTAATAATGGTGTGAGGTCGGATCCACTGAGAGACAACGGTCTAAAAGGTGCAAATTGAGGTTCAAAACAACAACAAGGACGATGACAACAACAACAACAAAACATACTTTCCGAGCGCGAAACACTCCAGCCGCACCGTGGAGCTCTTGGCCACGGGGACGATGTCGGGGAACTGCACCTCGATTTTGGGCTCATACTCGCCCATCACTCCTGGGGACGGACGACAACAAAAAGGAGTAGTATCATTACCGCTAACCATATCTCCTGGGTAACCACTGTGTGTGTCTGTGTGTGTTTGTGTGTGTGTGTGTGTGTTTTTTCACTGCCTGTTTCTGTGTCAAACCAAACAGAAAACTCCGGTTGTGTGTATGTGTGCGTCTATAAACCGCTCGTTTGTGCGTTGGGTTCCGTACAACAACACTTCACCGTTCCCTTCTCATGACCCTCATTGCCACCCGTCACCATCGTCCAACCCTCTGTGTGGGAAAAAAGGGCGTGGCCCTGGGTGTGAAATAAGGGCGTGGCCCTATGTGGGGAGAAAGGGGCATGGCCTCTGTGCGAAAAAGGGGCGTGGCTCTGCATGTGGAAAAAGGGGGTGTGGCCCTGGGTGTGAAAGAAGAGGCGTGGCCTTGGGTGTGAGAGAAGGGGCGTGGCCCTGGGTGTGAGGAAGGGGCGTGGCCCTGGGTGTGAAAGAAGGGGCGTGGCCCTGGGTGTGAAAGAAGGGGCGTGGCCCTGGGTGTGAAAGAAGGGGCGTGGCCCTGGGTGTGAAAGAAGGGGGTGTGGCCCTGTGTTTGAAAAGGGGCGTGGCCCCGCGTCCCCGGACGTACCGTCGGCCCTCAGCACCAGCGGCGCGGGCGGCCCCTGCACGCTGCTCTTGGTGACGGTGTTGGTCACCACGCAGGTGTAGTTCCCCACGTCCAGGGGCTCCACCTTGGCGATGTACAGGTTCCCCGTCTTCTGGGACACGAAGCGCCGCGTGTCCTGGACCACGAAGGTGGGGTACTCGTTGAAGATCCAGGAGAAGGTGAGCTCTGGAGACACAGAGGCGAGAGGATGGGTTAGAGGGACGACCATGAGGGGGTGGGGTCGGGTTTAGGGTGGGTGGGGTTGGGGGTGGGGGTGGGGGTAGGTGAGGGTGTGTGGCGGGAGGAGGAACGGTGCATCCATGGGGTGTACGTTACATTCGCTGGGCTAGAAACGTGTCCTGCATCGGTAATTCCATCCACTTCTGGGACCCGTCAGAAAATGATTATGAAGTCGATCTCTCGGGCTTCTGACAAGGTCTCTCCCTCACACTGCCTGTTCTGGCATTAATGTCCTTATTAGGAACCCATTCACAACTGAAGAGACCGGGACTCCACTGGGTCTTAATATTCAGTATCTGTGCTGGTGTGATGTCTAATCACCTTCCCTGGGGATATATTTTTTCAAGCAGGTTCCATTTGGTGTTGAGATGTTGTCAACAGATAGATAGTTACCCGCCAAGATCAACACTTAGAATCCACTAAATGAATCCCTGTTCATTTAGATGCTAATCGTATATTTATATTGATATATAATGCAGTGTTTCTTTTTTGTTCTCTTATTGCTACAGACATCTCCTCTTATCTGGATCGCCACAGCGTTGGACGAATGGCTCGTATTCAAACCGTTTCCTAAAGAACAAAAAGAACACCCCGGCACACCAGCCGCCATCCTGGAGCCAGGTGGTCCGACTGCACCGTGGCAGCAGCCCTTAAATCACCCATTTACCGGTGGATCCAACCCAACACGCGCTCAGCAGCAATCCCCCGCCCAGGACTCATGCCGTCGGTAGCAGGCTCCCACTCAGTCAGCTCTCCGGTCCCTTAAAAAACAAGCTCCGGTAAACGACTTCCCTGCGCTCGGAGGCAGCCGCACCGAGAGACAGCGCGATGGAGGTGTGCAGCGCCACTATTTGCACCATTATAGGAAAAAAAACACAGGGAACGATGATGTTTTGACATGTTGACGCGCCGACAGATTGCTATGGACCGTATAGCAGCGTCCCTGTCCCAGAAGCAATCTGAGGCCGTGTTGGCGGGGGGGGCGCGTCTAAGCGATGACTCGGCACCTCAGTGCAGGGAGTGATTAAGACAGGAGTTGTGTGTTCGTCGACGGAGTACCAACTCCTGGAGTTGTCTCCTCTGGGTAATACTTCAGAGGCAAACAAATGTGTGTGTGGGGGGGGGGGGGGGGGGGCTGGCTCAGAAGGATGTCTCTGAGGTCTGGGGGAGGAGAAGGAGGGCTGGATGTTGTTAACCTCATAGCGTAGTTTGAGTCATATTTTAAAGTTCATCTTGTTTTTAGCGTAAAAAACGCCTGATTCCAGTATGGAATGTAAAGAGCACTCTGATTGGCTCAGGATGTAGCCAATGAGGCAGAGTGAAGTTATATTTTCACACAATTAAAAAAAATATGACTGGTACTTATTTTTATAAGGCTAACGATATGTAAAGGTTCAGACGTTATGACCTCCGTAAACCTCCTCGCTTCTTAGTCCTTCAGTTCAGCGTGATCAGCGTTCGCGTCAAAAAGGGAATGTCATTTTGTCGTCAGTGTCGCACATGTCGGTAACTTTGTAAGCAGCTTTGATACACTGCGAGCATACAAGATATTTCACAGTCCGGTTCAAACCGCACGACAGAAAGGGATGTGGGTATGGATATCAGTTTATAAATATCATTAACAATCCATAAATCATGGTCGGCGTTCACGACTTTGAGAAACTACAACTTCCCCCCCAGGTTCGATCGGCGCAAAGTACAGCTGAGACGCAAAGCTGCAATGCCTCCCACTCACATAAATAATACATAGCTACTCGTATCCTGACGAGCACATGCATATTTAATGACTGTTTTTGAAACAATATCTCCGAAAGGTGCAGGGCACGACATCAGGGAACAGCAGCAGTAAGAGGTTTCTAAATTGACTTGTTAAAGTTTCATCGCGAGAGAAACAGGAAACAGGAAGTGAGGAGCCGGGCAGACTCTCCGCGTGGGGTCTTTAACGTGGCGTTACCGGGATCCTGAGTGACAGGCGAGTGGCGTGTTTCCATCCCGCTGTTGTGCAATGACCACACAGCTTATTGCCGCCCGCCCCCCCCCCCCCCCCCCCCCCCCCCTCATGCAGAATCC
The DNA here is from genome assembly GCF_026213295.1 of Gadus chalcogrammus. NCBI lineage: Eukaryota > Metazoa > Chordata > Actinopteri > Gadiformes > Gadidae > Gadus > Gadus chalcogrammus. The sequence continues at coordinate 110,370 of NW_026613484.1, read as the reverse complement.
AGCGCTGGGAGGAGTAATGGAACATGACAGCCCAAGGGCATCGCTGATCACCACCAGGAGACGCGTGGCCAATGGACGCCTGTAAACACAGTCAGAGATGTTTCAGGTTTTAGACCAGCTCAGGTGTCTCGGTCTGTCGCCGCTGTACCCAGACCCAGCCAGACACCCAGAGCTCGCTGGGGTTGTCAGTGTCAGAGTGCACGCAGGGGGCATGATACGTGTGTGTTTCCGAGCCACATCTTTCGGGGTGATTGTCCTGCGACGTTGCAGAACAAGTGATTATTTTTCTCCTGGCTGCGCGGTGAGTAAAAGGCCTGTTTCCATTAGCGGGGAAGAGGTCAGATGCATTAGGTCCTTGCTTTAACCACAGTCCTTGGGCAGCTCTCAGGGCACAAGATGACACAAAGTGGCCTCTAATACGCAAGCACACACATACACACACACACACACACACACACACACACACACACACACACACACACACACACACACACACACACACACACACACACACACACACACGGCCGGGGGGCTGATTCCAAATGGACAACAATCCAGTCCAGGACTTTAAGTGCTCGCTGCGACCGACCGCACCCCCCCCCCCCCCCCCCCCCCGAACCCGCCCCCCACCCCTGTACGTTTAAGAGCACATTGGCCACATCGAACTACTTCCTGTGGAGGTCTTGCAGTGTTTCTGCGATCGTAATGAAGTAATGGCCACTTGAGTTCAGGGGGTATGACCGTTCCGGGGGGGGGGGGGTGGGTGGGGTAACGGCGTCTCCTACTGGTGGTGGATGCCTTGTCAGCCCTGAGGAGAAGATGTCATTTATTTTTTCCGCAGCAGTGTGATTCACTATCGCAAAGCAGGTCATGGCTTCAGTCCACCAAGGGTGCGAGAACAACGGCACAGCGGTAAATATAGCGGATCAACGTCCCCCTCTGAGGAGGACAATCAGCCCGATGACACCGCCATGATAAATGTTGCACCAGCCATGATTTATTAAAGAGGAGCGTGTGGTTCTTTGAGCAGAGAGGCGTGTCCTTTGACTGCTGCCGGAACATGACTCAGCGCGATTCCACACTTAGCGCTGACCTGGAAACAGCCCTGAGACTGAGACCAGGGGACGCTAACTTTTATACTCAGGGTGGGGGTCTGTTCTGTTTAACGGAGAGATCGGTGTGACTGAATCACCGCACCGGGAGCCTGGCGCCGGTCGGGACTAGTGAGGTTTAGGAACCGGGTCGTTGCCCCTAATATGGGCAACGAAGTCGAACCAGACACCATTAGAGACTTCAATACCGCTAGTCACTGACGTGAGTGAGTGTCGGTGTGACTAAATCACCCGAACTGTGTGAGTGTCCGGTCATGTGACGAGTGAGGTATAGACACCGGGTCGTTGCCTGTAGAAATGTATTGCCTGGCATAACGAAGTCGAACCGGACACCATTAGCGACTTCAGAACCGCTAGTCACTATGCCGTCCGTCAACAGAAGCTTTCATCCAAAGTGAAGTTCTCTTGAGTCTCGCTCGAGGAAGCCGAGAGTGACACTGGGAGATGGAACCGGGCACCTTCCAGCGGGGAGTCGTTAACACCCGTAACCATGACACCCTCCTCCTCCGCTGCATTGGCCCTTTCTCAGCTCGGCAGGGGGCCTACGCCGTACACCAGCTGAGGAGGTGTCGCTATACGAGTCACATCACCGGCCTCGGTTCTCTTTACCAGTGAGCTCCTGGCGGGAAACCGCTGACTCCGTGCACGAGGAGCCACCGCGTTCACACAGTTTATCAAAATAATCCGTCATGAGATGTCAATGTGTTTGTTGTTGCTTGTATTTTTCTGTGTGACTTATTTGTATATTTGTTTGAATATTGTTTGTGTGTGTGTGTGTGTGTTTTTTTTGTCTGTTTGTGCATGAGCTGTGTCTGCGCCTGTGTGCGTGTCTGTGTGTGTGTCTGTGTGTGCGTGCGTGTGTGCGCTCACGTGTGTGTTTGTGCTTGAATGCAGTATATGTAAGGGGAAGGTCACAATTTGCCTTGAGGCCAAGACTGAAAATGAGAGATGTTCCATGAAAAGGCAGACATCAGCGCTGCTCCAACCTTCACATCAGAAGGTATCATCTGCATTGACAGCTCTGTGAAAAATCCTGCTGAGGAAATGTCTCATTTTAAGCAGTTCAGGCGGTTTTCAAGTCTCCAGAGAATGATTAAACATGACACAAATGGGATGAATAGCCACCATGAGTATGAATACAATAAAAAGCACACACACACACACACACACACACACACACACACACACACACACACACACACACACACACACACACACACACACACACACACACACACACACTGTATGTGTGTTATGTGGTCAGTGACCTCCATACACTAGACTCTGGCCGCATGTATACAGATAAGTATTTGAATGTTTAACACGAAACCCGCAGACAGAGGGGACTTATTACCCAAAAGGCTTTGCCTCAGGTAACCAAGACAAATAGAGACTCTGTTTTGTGTTTATTTAAAGTCAAATCCCCCCTGAATTTTTATTAATAAGTTTCAGGGATATGCAGAATTTAATATTAATATTATGTCATTTTATCTCTGAATAAGAAATGTCTATCTTGAAGTGGAAATTAGCACATTTGCATTTTTTGTTATGTATGTGCTCTTATACATGTACACGTGTCTTTTTGTGTTTTTTTTCATTCAATATGATTTCTATAATATTAAATATTATATTTAAATGTATAAATTCTCCATAACATAAGACAGCAGTGAACAATGATGCTAGCCGAACAGAGATGATAATCCTAATGGGTTTTTGGGATCCGTGTCACCTTGGAGGGAATCAATCACGGCCTTTGACTCAAAGCAAACCCGCGTTAAGACAACAAGCTGGGGACTCAACAGCACCGTGGGTTTTCTGGTTCCTCATCTCCAGGAAGAACCAGACACCGAGCCCCAGATGACGGGCCACGAATAAATAAACGAGCCAGTTTTCTCTTGTTTTCTCGTTGTTCCAGACAAACCAGAGCGAAGGTATTAAACAACGATGAAGCACGCCAAGGCCAGAGGAATCTCTGCACGTTACCGAGGAAAAGCAGACACACACGCAGGTGATGCATCTTTAATCCCCCCACCACATTTAGAGCCGAGTGAAAACAGCTCCTCTGCTAGAGCGGCCAAAGCCATGACAGCCACACGGGATAATCCTGGGACCCCCCACCCCCCTTCCCACCTTCCCACCGTCCCACCGTCCTTGCCATCTGTCATGTCACACGTCACACACCGTGGTGACAGTACTGCCTCATCAGCCATGCAGCGACGGCAGCGGTGCTACCGCAAACAATCTGCAAGGACATGACAACGCGGACGGACGAATACTACCCCCGCCGCTCCGGTGGGGGGGGGAGGGGGGGGGGGCGCGGTCGGTCTTCTGTGTAACGCGCCACGACAGCCGCGCTGTTTGGGGAGGGAGACGAGGATGCGTGGCGTGCCGGTCGTGGCGACGCACGCCAGAAAGTTGAGCGCGAGGGACGGACGCGACCATGTGCAGGAACGCATCCGCCGGAGTCCATTCATCACCCGCCGACGGGCGTGGGACGCTGGGCCGCGTTGTGATTGGTCCACCCTCTGGGACGTGTCCAATCCGCTCTGGCGGCGGCGCGGTCGTGAAGCGTGAGGGAAGTCGGTCGACGGCGCAACGCAAAGTCCCCTGACTCCGAACCCTAGTCCATACCGCGACCACGAACCCTAGTCCATACCGCGACCACGAACCCTAGTCCATACCGCGACCACGAACCCTAGTCCATACCGCGACCACGAGCAAGCAGATATATATTTGAACTGTATATATTTACACACCGTGGTTGTAAAGAACAAGCTGTCATTGCCATTGGGGGAGGGAGAAGGAAGTGGAGCACAGACACTAAAGCAGGGGACTGCTGTCTTCCGCTTCTAAAAATACGAGGTGAGCTGATTTGGGTTAACACATTAAAAGCGTGTTGGGATGTATGGTGGATGCCAGTTGGCCCGGAGGTATGGCGTAATAGTGTGGAGTGAAAGGGTGTGTATTTCATCGCACTGGTTCCCCTCTCTTTAATTGACCAGCAAATTGTAACGTCACTCTGTGAGCATTAGCTATGCATGAGCTATATAAACCAGAAAAAATACTTAATGAAAACATGCATATGTCTATCGCCGTCTATGTATCATGGGGGATTGCATGTATTATTAATGAAACAATGATAAAAGTGTGTTAGAATAGGCACTGGGAGCAATATTTATCGGTTAAAATAAGTGTTGAATAGCGTTTTATACCGACAACCATCTCTGATATAGACTGTTTAGTCAGCAACACGGGTCTTCGCTCAGCAGGGAACAGAACACAAACTGATCCCAAGGCTCCCAGGAACAGAACACAAATTGATCCCAGGGCTCCCAGGAACAGAACACAATGCTCCCGATCCCAGCGCTGAACACAACCAAATCACCAAGCAAAAATAAATGACTGAAGGAAACAAAGATTGCTTGAAAACAGGCTTAAAAAAACCCCATCAGGCAACGAGGCTGACAGGGCTAATCATGCTTAATATTAAGATATAATACATAATATGATAAGATATATAAAAATATCTTCTTTATAATTGCTGAAGTTGTTTTAAAGGCGATGTGAACGAGGTTGTGGTTTTGGCATCCGGTCTGTTTCTGCAGTTCTCTCCTTCCCATGTCACCTTGAACTCGGGTCTGGCATGGCTCCAGTCTCTTTATGAATCAATCAAATAGAATTTGGTGTTTCGCTACATGCTAACATGAAGCATGCTGGCAAACGTACAACAATCATTGCTTTTTGCACCACTGAATACTTTATCGACAACAAAAGAGGTGGAAACGAATGAACGGGTAGATAAGTGGACTTAAAAATGTCCCCTCAAAAGCGCCAAAAGCAAAAACGATTATTCACACGCCGTGGCACCGCAGTTTGTACCACGCCCTATGCTTCTGTGATAAAGAAGAGAATCAAAAACGTTTTTTGTTCTTCTTTTGTCTGACATTGGTAAGCAGTGACCTCAAGAGAACATGAGAAGAATGCCTTCGCCATTCCATTAAAAAGGAATAGAATCCAGTAGTGTGTCCCCATTGTGTCCTTTCCTCATTTCCTCCACTCCGGCCTTGCAGTCACGTTGGGCGAGGGTCCTGGTCCGAGTACTTTCACCATTTCAGCCAATTCTCCTCCCGAAAGACCATTTATGGGACCAAAAAGCTAGCAAGAAAAAAAGGGTCGTTTAGCAGCTCTTTGAGAGCTGGGAGGTTGAAATGGGCCCACAGTGTGCACTGAGGCCCTGCTGGGAACTGTGTTCACTCAACGCTTTGAGGGCTCGGCAAGTGTTCCCAATTAGGGCAAATCATCATAAAACATTTGCATAATGTGGTTTCAATTAAGGATGATTAGAAGAAAGATGGACAATTAGGTTTTTCTTTCAAGCGAGAAGAGGTCACTCTTTTTCCTCTCGATAATGCAATGCTAACCAAAGCATTGCATTCTTAATCAGTAATGCGTTGTTTTTTTCTTTCAATATCCTGTTTAAAAAAACGTTTTTTAAATCGCTGCCGCTACTTTGCAGCCATGTTCACGCAAACCCGCCCAAATGGATGCATCTCATTTCCCACTACGCCACTTAACCTTTCTCCTTCACGTCCTCTCCACTCTCAACCCGTTCTCCGGCCCCCCGCCCCTTATATCAGAGAAAATATTCCATCCGTCGACGACTAACCAACGTTGAGGCTCGCAGTGTTCTATTAGTCACACTGTTGAAGGAATCGTTCTGGACTCGTAAGACTCTCTGCCGACGCCGGAACATCGCAGCAGAGCGGCCATTAAGGAGAACGGGGGGAGGAAGAATACGGACACTAAAAGCTTGGATAGGGCTGAATGAAACCCTCTGCTTTGAGCGAGGACGCTGCCAACTGTAAGAATGTGCGACTACATAACGGCGCCTTTAACCTCAGGTCTGCTGGAACAAGAGAGGAAGGTTGCTTTTGTTCGCTTTCGTGACGTCTGCCGTACGGGTGGTCGAATAAAATACAAACAGGACAACAAATTGTTGTTGATGGGAAGGCGACAGAGTTTTATCTTTCTTGTTTGAATCAGTTTTGTGTCGTTAAGGCCACGTCGTTCGAAATCTGAAAAAAACGGTGGTGTTCAAAACAGAGTCAAGACTTTTTACCGAGATACAATCCAGAAATGGAGGCGGACTCTCAGCCCTGTGCTCACATTCTTCAACAACGGTGGCAGAGAGGAGGGCGATCGGTTTATTTGACCAGACGGATCGATAGCTCTGGTTGCTAACCGGCGTTGTTAATGCCGGCAGAAGTGAGCTGTGGACGGAGTGGGGGCAGCTAACAAAGCCCCATTAGATAGGTGTTCCATTACTCAGCCTGGCACAGCACCGCCCTGAGACTGATCCCTCATTCTCTGGGCAGTCAAGACTGTTGCAAATACCAAAAAAAACTAAAAAAATACAAAATGACTCATTTCGCGAACCTCAAACAAAACTAGCCGAGGGGGTGGGGGGGGGGGGGGGAGGACAAACAGGACCTTGTCTTTGTCGAGGGTAAACATAGGGCAGTGATGTAGCTGCATTGTTAGTCTCAGCCTCGTCAACATCTCTCTTTACAGGGCAGGCTGCCACGACTCTGAGCACGATGCTGTTAGGGATTCAGGGCCTGGAGTACACTGCACCACACTTATCCAATTTTGTCAATTGTATGTGATTTGTTGCTGTGGAAGAGTGTGAACATCACTCGGGTGTATAAACATTCGGTCATTGGAAAGTGGCTTGAATATTTAAAAGGTTTCTTCATTAAGGGGCGTCTGACATGTACGGAGCCCCCCAAGGGACATGGAGGAAAAAAAAAAAATTGGTTGAAAATAAATAAATAAATAATGGTTTGCGAGATCTCGCAAATATTTTGCGAGATCTCGCAAAAGACTTTGCGAGATATCGCAAAGACTTTGCGAATCCCGCAAAAGACTGCGAGATCTCGCAAAGACTTTGCGAGATCTCGCAAAAGACTGCGAGATATCTCCTACATTCACCATTCATAAAATTCCCCCTGCGCGCTCGCGCTCTGCCCTGTCTGTTACGAAGCGCGAAGCTGCCCCTGCATCTCTCTGCACGTTAGTTGGCGGGCCGAGCCCCTCCTTCTCGCGTGTGTGTGTGTGTGTGTGTGTGTGTGTGTGTGTGTGTGTGTGTGTGTGTGTGTGTGTGTGTGTGTGTGTGTGTGTGTGTTGGAGGGGCTCGGCCCGCCAACTAACGTGCAGAGAGATGCAGGGGCAGCTTCGCGCTTCGTAACAGACAGGGCAGAGCGCGAGCGCGCAGGGGGAATTTTATGAATGGTGAATGTAGGAGATATCTCGGAAAAGTTTTGCGAGATCTCGCAAATGGTTTGCGAGATCTCGCAAAGTCTTTTGCGAGATCTCGCAAAGTCTTTTGCGAGATCTCGCAATGTCTTTGCGAGATATCGCAAACCATTTGCGAGATCTCGCAAACCATTATTTATTTATTTATTTTCAACCAATTTTTTTTTTTTCCTCCATGTCCCTTGGGGGGCTCCGTAGACATGCATTTTCTGTGTAACAACACAGGAAACTTTCATAAACAAAGGGGTTATAAATTGACTATATTTTCCAAAACCCATATCTATGACACTTTTTCGCCTGAAAACAAAACAAACAGAGATAAAAACACCAGGGATACGACTGAATGATTGAAGAACAGTGTCATTAACTCATCAGATCTACGTCAATGAAGGCATACGTTGGAGGAGGCAAGTGGCCCAGGAGGTAGCGGGTTGGCTACGGCT
>NW_026613484.1:87500-97500 GCF_026213295.1 Gadus chalcogrammus | reverse complement strand
TTGATCGAGCGTTATTTTTATTTTACCATTGGTTTATTGGCCTAATCCGAGGAGAAATCTATGCCATAAACAGAAATATTATAGGCCTTTATTACACGGGTCTTCTCAATGCCGTGGAACGCTCCGTTCACTTGCATGGGTAGTAGTCCGGTGACTTGTCTACCCCAGCGTCTTCCGTTGCCAAGCGACGTCACCGTCTTTGCGGACAAATTATTTCCCTGCTGATCAACACTACGAATGGCCAAAATACTTGTACCCCCCCCCCCCCCCCCTTAAATACTATGTTTATTAGTAATAGTTTAGTGTCCCACAAAAGTTTGCAATATCCAAAAACAGTTCAAAATTGTACCATGATATGCGGTCACGGGTACATAGTTATCACCTGACAAACATGTCACGGGTTGAAATCAAAGGCAGTACAAATAGATAAAAGTGTAGCTGAAGTTTCACATGTCTTGTTTATTGTATTAACCAGTTAATTTCTCTTTTGTGAATGTCACCAAAAGTCCAAAAAAGTTAAACGCAAGGTCACAGGCTAACAGTGGAGCTGTGTTGGGAACCAGCAGCCAAGAGCTTCCATGGAAACTTTCTACCCATGTTAAATAGATTTAGTTGGCAGTTCCTTTTCTGCCCATTCTTTTTTAAACTTGTGGAAGCACTTTGGAGTACTGGGAGACACCATTTCTAACGGCAATGGAGCTAGTTTCTAAAAATATCAAAAGATGCCCAAAGCAAATACCTTTGACCCATAGTTGTGTTTTATCAAATTAAAAAATTTGAGTTTCATTGACCACAAATTTAGCAGAAATATTTTGCATACAAATCTTTGAATAGTTTAACCACAATAAGAAAAATACATTCGTTAATTTTTTTTATTAGTGAAGCCACAAGTTTTGCACAATATCCAAACAGAATACCTGAAATGTTGATATTTTCAGCCTTTTCGGGTTAAAACAAGAGAAAAGGACAACCTAACAAGAGTGAAAAGTTTGGGTTAGGTGACCTATAGTTCAAATATGTCCCTGGTCAGGTAGACTAAATAAAAGTGTATTCCCAATTGCTCCAGGACATTCGTGTAATTTACTTGTGAGCTCTCCCTCAAGCCTAGAGAGACATCAGTGTTGAACCACCAGCTGAAAGGGTATTTGCCATTAGTACGAGTGACAACATTTCATGGCTATTAATTTAGTTCATTATATTTAGCCGATTTGAATAGACTTTTCTAGCAGGTGAGGCTGTCAAATAACTAAATATGGAGCAACTACAAAAAGTAAATTTGCAGCATGACCAAATTATACAAAAAGTATAGGAACTGTTCTAGCAGATATGTTTTTTTAGAAGTCTCTTTTGATAGGCAGGGAATAATTGACTTTGTCACCCTGTAGTCATGCCATCAAATCTGTTGGGCAAAGTACCGCTACTGATTAATCCAGTAGACTCACCAGTCAAGTCCCCCTAGTTAGAAAATGGAAGAAACCCAGTTAGTCATGTTAATTATTCTGTTGTTACAAATGAAGACTAATACTTTCCACATATTGCGATCCAAGTTACTGGCTGCAGTCTTGGATTTTATAGTTCTATATGAATAGATTAAATTTAACAAACTATTAATCATGCTTCAGAAGAATGAACCTTTCTTGGATGGCAGATCTACCACAAGCCTCCATTGCCACAACCTCCAGATGGCTTACGACCTACAGCAACTCCTCGACTACTGCAAGCCAACAAATTGGCTCTTGCACACCAGCCACGCATTTTGCTTTATTTTAGGTTTTCAAGCATCTTAAAATACCCAAATCATCGCTCCAATACACAAGTCAGCTAATTGCCTACTAGGAAATGCTGAAGCTAGTGTTAGTGATGGCGATAGAAATGGACAAGCTTGCGTGTACAAATATGCAACTAGAATTGCAAGGTTCACAGCCCAGTTGCAAGTGGTCGCAACCGTTGGATTGTAAGCAAGGGTAAAAAAAAGAAACTTCCCACAAACTAGACAACATGGTCAATTGAAAGCCTGTACAAAACGACCCTGGAATAGTCAAATGCAGCTTTACAGCGGATGAATTAAGCCAAATTGCATAAACATCCAATGGTAAACAGTATACAAATGCAATCAAGGTTGCACTCACACTAGGCCATCTGGCCGTGGCCGTCGCAACTGTGGCCTGGCCACAGTAGGCTCTTGTACATACACCATCACGTTGCTAGCATCCAAACAATTCTACCAAACCTTAACCAACTAGTGAAAAATGGAACAAAACTTTAGCCCACACCCAGTGACTAATCACCTTGTCCAGGGGTGTTCCAACGTGGTTTACCAGAGGGACTTGTGGACTTAAAGTAAGCCACACATTTGACAGACAGCACCGAAAGACGTTAAACTAAGCTAATCTACAGGTTACCAGTGCTAGTGCAATTACATGAGCATTTTGCACAATATTTGTACTCCAATGCTACGTAAAGCAGGCTTCTTCAGAAACCCGTAGCCTGCTACATTGAAGGGCAACTGTAACTGTACCTGACCAAGACCGAAAGATGGCTCTGGAAGCCACTACGGTCCACGCAGCAGATTACTGCGTGGACCGTGGTGGCTTCCAGATCAACCCTTCAGTGGACCATTCAAACACATGTATTCCGAGGATGTTTTGAAGACACTGGAGTCCCATGGCACTAGATTCCTTTGAAGACTAAGTTGGTATGGGGGGGCCCAAAGGGGGCCCCCCCATAAATCTTGTCAGTCATCTAACACCTGTTAAGAAAAACACACACACACACATCACAAGATACAAATCAGCAAAGCTAGGTTAACAAACAGCGGTGACATGCATGTCAAGGTGCAAAGAGCAGGGATACTGATGGCTTGTGTCTGAGGAGACAGCCCAAAAACGTCAACATTTAATAAAGGAAAATAACTTTTACTCACTGCGGTGGTCTGTTTCGAAGAGCCATGTTGGTAGCAATATTTGTCTGGGCTGTTCAGTCAAATGCCCACAAAAACAAACACGCAACAACGCATACTTTCAGTTTGTATAAAGTGACAATAGTGATCTGCAATCTAGATCGAAAACTTTCAACCCTCACTAAACTCAACCTCGATTGACACAGGCCGATGCGAAAAGTAAACCAAACACATTGTGTTCACCTTAAATAAAGGGGTGCATGACAGGTGATCTCAATTAAGAGCTAATCAGAAAGAACACACTGATCGGCCATGAGTGAGACTATCAAAACGAGGACGAGGATTTAACAGAATTGTTACCATTCAAATTCAAATTTCTTTATTATTGGATAGGGTATGATATCAAAAAAAAAAAAAAAAGTAAGTAATTTGACACTTCTGGGATGAGCCAATGATTCATCTGTTTGGAAGGTTTTGTTGGAGACTGTGAGAAGGTGAAATCCTCCCCCTTCTCACTGTCTCACATTAGAGAAATTATTATTATTATTATTATATTGTGTGTGTATAAATTATATTGGGCTGGTGTAAGATTGGTCTTCCGTCCCGGTAGGGGGCAGTATGCTAAGGGAGCTTAGGATCAGAGTATCAGGGAATAGCCCAGGGGGATGTTGATAGAAACAGCTGTTTTGTAAATATCTTTAGGTTGTGCACAGGGTGTGGGTATATATGTATTTGGTGATTGTTTATTTAGTGTCATGTTTATTTAGTATTCACACAATGTACTTTCTGTTCAGTTATGTTGGATTGGTAGCTTTAGATAAATAATGTTCCCCCAACTAATGGTCTGGCCCATACGGCCGTGATTGGTCCAATTGCCATTTCCCTATTTAAGGGCTTTCTCATTTGGTGTTTGGGGCTGAAGGTGGTGCTGGCTTGACGTGAGGCCAGTACGAGAGACGTATGGTTAGGTTAGGTTAGGCTATGTTATATTTTCTTAGTTTATGTTTGCTGACGGATGCAGTCATTTTCTTTTCATTTGAAACGTTGCTCTATTTTTTGTGAATGTTTTGGAGACATTAAAACTTCACTTTTTCTTAGACCTCAGTCCATTGCCCTAATTTTTGCCCACACTCGAAATTCCCAGTTGGCCGTATCCCAGATACGTGGGGCGACCACGTCGGTCCCACAGAGACAAACAAAGAATCTTCAGGCAACAGATGTGACAGCCGTGACTGCTCTCTCTCCTTCGTCTGCTGGGTCCTCTGTGTTTGCCTACCTGGGCTGTTTCCCAATGTCAAGGAAGCATGCTCAACGGCCGCCCTTTTAAGGACGCTACGTCATCGAACGCCGACAAGCACTGTTCCAATGTTGAGGACACTCGAAATACGCCCCCTTTTCGGGTCCTTCGTTTTTGAGAATTCCGAGATTTTTCAAGGATGCATCGCTGCATCCTAGACGAGCCAAAACTACCCACAATCCTCTGCGTTCACTGGGCGGGTTCTTGAAAATGGCAGAGAAGTACACGTTCAAACGAAGTGAAGTTATATTAGTTTTCAGAAATATTTGTGCCGTATTGCTTTTTATAGATTCATCATGTTAATGCAAATAATCAAGCCTAAAGGCCTGTGCCACTTTTCAAACGTTTTTGCAACTTAATGATATATTTTGCATGGACGTAGCTGATGTTAAACACCACTGTCACCAATGTCAATTTACTCGCTCACAAGATTACATTATTTATGTATACCTATTTATGTTTTACGTTTTTTTTAGGGTCAGCCCAGCAAACGGAGGCTTTTGTGCGCCTTAGGGTGGCGCACAAACATTTGTTTGCCGGTGGAAGGGATAGTGCCACTATCCAATGTTGTAAAATTAATGCACAACCGATCATTTGCAATGTTTGTAATTTTTAATGAACATATATAATTGTATTTTATATGATATACTTATGTGTTCAAAGCACTGGTAGATTGTAGGCATATATGAATGAATCAGATCATATATCCAAATAAATACACGTTTATCATCTCTTTCTTTGTCTTTTTCCCCCAGCATAATGGTAATCAACCGTACTGTAAATGTGATGCATGAATTAAGTTCTCAGACAATTTCACTTAGTTTTATAAAAATTGAATGGATTTTCCTTTTAATAAAGACAATTCGATCAACCACAACAAAGCTTTTGTGACTTCCCCAAAGAGGCTCCATGCGAAGGAGACATGACCGCATTCATAACAGACAAAAGTCAAATAAATATCGATCAGCTTGATTGCTGCCATGTTTTATTCATAAGTGCACATGTGTTTACAAGCGGACACGCAGTATTAAAAAGCGGAAGCGCTTCCACACTACCAAGTCGTTCCCAAAGTCAGACGTTACAAACGCTAGGAAGCACTCGAGCTAGCACTCTAGTCTCATCTCCATAGGACGCGACTAGCAAGGACGCGTCCTAGCAAGGCTGCAGCCTTCACTTTGGGAAACAGCCCTGCTACAGGTAGCCAGTGGGCGGGGCTGAGAGGCTTGTAAGCTGATGAGGTGCACCTGTGCAGGTCTGCCACGCAGGCTTTAGCCAGTCTCTCTCTCTTTCAACAGAGGCAGGTGGGCTTGGGTTCTGTTTAGGGTGTTTCCTTAAGGGTTTGGATCTTTGGATTGGTTCCATGTTTTGTTTTATGTTAACACTATTCAACATCCCCACAGCACACTTTCCACTGCCCATATACATAGGCTAATCGAAAGAATTGTGTGTTTGGTCAGTAGTTCAGTTGGTTGGTCATATATGTTGGTTTGCTGATCAGGTTTGGTTTGTTGCATTTTGTTTGGGTATTTCCAACATGGTAAAGATGGTTTGTTGTTCCCAGTATTTGTTTTGTCTGTCTGGGTTAAGTTTCCTCCGTTCTGGCTCGGTCGGTCCTTGTGATTTTGGTACTGGTTTTCTGTCCAAACCATACAATCTCACATTTTCTAATCCTCCATACGCTACACTAATCCCTTTACAGATTTCATGATACTTACTTTATTCAAATAAATAACTTTATCCCTTATCATGTGTGGATCCCGATCTTTGCTCTGACCCGAGCCTCGTCTTAATGCAGCCAAGGAGATGGAAGAGCGTTATGAATAATTATTAGATGATTGTGTTGTACTGTCTTTCATGACAATGAAAGACAGTAAAGATTCAATATGAATGGCAAAATAAGGATGGGATTTTATTTGAACAATAAAATATGTGTTGGGCAAATTATAGAGAGGCTGAGATTATAGATTTCATATTCAAAAGGCGAAGGGGTGAAAAAATGTAAGAAATATATTTAAGAAATATAGGCCTACTCAAAGCCCAAACAGTGATATCATACCCTATCCAATAATAAAGAAATTTTAATTTGAATGGTAACAATTCCGTTAAATCCTCGTCCTCGTTTTGATAGTCTCACTCATGGCCGATCAGTGTGTTCTTTCTGATTAGCTCTTAATTGAGATCACCTGTCATGCACCCCTTTATTTAAGGTGAACACAATGTGTTTGGTTTACTTTTCGCATCGGCCTGTGTCAATCGAGGTTGAGTTTAGTGAGGGTTGAAAGTTTTCGATCTAGATTGCAGATCACTATTGTCACTTTATACAAACTGAAAGTATGCGTTGTTGCGTGTTTGTTTTTGTGGGCATTTGACTGAACAGCCCAGACAAATATTGCTACCAACATGGCTCTTCGAAACAGACCACCGCAGTGAGTAAAAGTTATTTTCCTTTATTAAATGTTGACGTTTTTGGGCTGTCTCCTCAGACACAAGCCATCAGTATCCCTGCTCTTTGCACCTTGACATGCATGTCACCGCTGTTTGTTAACCTAGCTTTGCTGATTTGTATCTTGTGATGTGTGTGTGTGTGTTTTTCTTAACAGGTGTTAGATGACTGACAAGATCTATGGGGGGGCCCCCTTTGGGCCCCCCCATACCAACTTAGTCTTCAAAGGAATCTAGTGCCATGGGACTCCAGTGTCTTCAAAACATCCTCGGAATACATGTGTTTGAATGGTCCACTGAAGGGTTGATCTGGAAGCCACCACGGTCCACGCAGTAATCTGCTGCGTGGACCGTAGTGGCTTCCAGAGCCATCTTTCGGTCTTGGTCAGGTACAGTTACAGTTGCCCTTCAATGTAGCAGGCTACGGGTTTCTGAAGAAGCCTGCTTTACGTAGCATTGGAGTACAAATATTGTGCAAAATGCTCATGTAATTGCACTAGCACTGGTAACCTGTAGATTAGCTTACGTCATTCGGTGCTGTCTGTCAAATGTGTGGCTTACTTTAAGTCCACAAGGCCCTCTGGTAAACCACGTTGGAACACCCCTGGACAAGGTGATTAGTCACTGGGTGTGTGCTAAAGTTTTGTTCCATTTTTCACTAGTTGGTTAAGGTTTGGTAGAATTGTTTGGATGCTAGCGACGTGATGGCGTATGTACAAGAGCCTACCGTGGCCAGGCCACAGTTGCGACGGCCACGGCCAGATGGCCTAGTGTGAGTGCAACCTTGATTGCATTTGTATACTGTTTACCATTGGATGTTTATGCAATTTGGCTTAATTCATCCGCTGTAAAGCTGCATTTGACTATTCCAGGGTCGTTTTGTACAGGCTTTCAATTGACCATGTTGACTAGTTTGTGGGAAGTTTTTTTTTTTTTTTTTTACCCTTGCTTACAATCCAACGGTTGCGACCACTTATGCAACTGGGCTATGAACCTTGCAATTCTAGTTGCATATTTGTACACGCAAGCTTGTCCATTTCTATCGCCATCACTAACACTAGCTTCAGCATTTCCTTGTAGGCCATTAGCTGACTTGTGTATTGGAGCGATGATTTGGGTATTTTAAGATGCTTGAAAACCTAAAATAAAGCAAAATGCGTGTCTGGTGTGCAAGAGCCAATTTGTTGGCTTGCAGTAGTCGAGGAGTTGCCGTAGGTCGTAAGCCATCTGGAGGTTGTGGCAATGGAGGCTTGTGGTAGATCTGCCATCCAAGAAAGGTTAAGTCTTCTGAAGCATGATTAATAGTTTAGTAAATTTAATCTATTCATATAGAACTATAAAATCCAAGACTGCAGCCAGTAACTTGGATCGCAATATGTGGAAAGTATTAGTCTTCATTTGTAACAACAGAATAATTAACATGACTAACTGGGTTTCTTCCATTTTCTAACTAGGGGGACTTGACTGGTGAGTCTACTGGATTAATCAGTAGCGGTACTTTGCCCAACAGATTTGATGGCATGACTACAGGGTGACAAAGACGATTATTCCCTGCCAAAAATTATTCCCTGCCAAAAATCAAAAGAGACTTCTGAAACATATCTGCTAGAACAGTTCCTATACTTTTTGTATAATTTGGTCATGCTGCAAATTTACTTTTTGTAGTTGCTCCATATTTAGTTCTTTGACAGCCTCACCTGCTAGAAAAGTCTATTCAAATCGGCTAAATATAATGAACTAAATTAATAGCCATGAAATGTTGTCACTCATACTAATGGCAAATACCCCCTTTCAGTTGGTGGTTCAACACTGATGTCTCTCTAGGCTTGAGGGAGAGCTCACAAGTAAATTACACTAATGCCCTGGAGCAATTGGGAATACACTTTTATTTAGTCTACCTGACCAGGGACATCTTTGAACTATAGGTCACCTAACCCAAACTTTTCACTCTTGTTAGGTTGTCCTTTTCTCTTGTTTTAACCCGAAAGGGCTGAAAATATCAACATTTCAGGTATTCTGTTTGGATAATGTGCAAAACTTGTGGCTTCACTAATAAAAAAAATTAACGAATGTATTTTTTCTTAATTTGGTTAAACTATTCAAAGATTTGTATGCATAATATTTCTGCTAAATTTGTGGTCAATGAAACTCAAATTTTTTAATTTGATAAAACACAACTATGGGTTAAAGGTATTTGCTTTGGGCATCGCGCACACGCACGGCTACGCAACCTGAGCTGGATGACGTATAGTCCATGCGACGACCATGGACATAATAAAGGCGACGAGCCTTCTTTCCCATTAAACGGTACACATGGCGTCAACTAGTTCAACTGTTGGTTCACGTTGGTCCCATAGAGAAGTCGAATGTCTGTTAGCCATTTGGGCAGACGATAAGCAACAGACTCAGCAAAGTGCGAACTGTGTTCTCTGTGTTGTCCATTGTTGTTAAAACTCTGACTGGCGGCAGACTTTATTATGGTCCATGCAGCGGACGCTTGGTGATGACGTGTTACGAATTGATGACGTGTGTACAAGAGCCTACCGTGGCCAGGCCACAGTTGCGACGGCCAATGGCCATGGACAGATGGCCTAGTGCAGGGCTATTCAACCTCCTTAACAAGTGGGCCCAAAAGGAAAACCACTGAGTGTTCATGGGCCACACAGAGTAAAACTACGTGAATGAATCGCTACAAATAAATCGTACTTAAAGTAGTGTTAACTTAATGTATATAATATTACTACATGGAATAAACTTGTCAGAAGCATTCCTTCCTTCTTCACTTTTAATCGTATCATTATAAGATATTTTGTTCTCACATATTTTGGACACGTATTTAGAATTCAACAATGTTGTTTGAATCATCACAAAACAGAACTACTGTACATATGAGACATTTTGAGCCAGTGAGTCAGTGAGAAAGATCGCACTGCCTTGTTTGCCTAGTTTGGCTCATCCTGAGACACTCATGCAGCTTCTCATAGGTCATGGAGCAACGTGCCCTTGTTCTGATGGCATTCATATGAGAAAAGCTAGACTCGCACGTATCGGTTGAGCCAAACATTGTCAGAATAAGTGATGCCAGTTCCTGATTGTGGGGTACTGATACTGGCTAGTATCACCGGCTACACACAGAAACCTGATTTGCATGCAATTATGTTTCTCCTTTATTTTCTTTATTTTTTGCATGCAACCTCTTGCGGGCCAGAAAAAAAGTAAGAGGGGCAGCATTTGGCCCACAGGCCGCTAGTTGAATAGGCCTGGCCTAGTGTGAGTGCAGGCCAGAGAACAACGGGGGGTTAAGGCTAATTGGTAAATTAAGGCTAATTTGGGGATTGAACCATTTCAAAGGTCTAGACCCT
>NW_026613484.1:30000-82500 GCF_026213295.1 Gadus chalcogrammus | reverse complement strand
GCGGTGTGTGTGTCTGTGGGCGCCTTGAGAAAGGTACCGGGATGCGTGAGCGCGTGACTTTGTGAGTCCCGCGTGACTTTGTGAGTCCCGCGTGACTTTGCAAACCCTGAGTGAGTTTGTGAATCCCAGTGGTTCCCGTGTGAACGGGAACCACTGGGATTCACAAAGTAAAAAAAGTCCCGCTCACGCATCCCATTTACAGATGTCCCCCGCTGGACGGATGCGTCGTGATTGGCCGAGACAGAGCGAGGAGGGAACGATGGCCGTCGTGCGTCTAACCCGACGGCGCCATCTGTTTCGTCTGTGGCAGACGCCCATGACGAGCGGGGGGGGGGCCGTCGAGACCGGACAGACCGGCCGCCCTGGCCGTTCACCTTGTCAGGTGACACGGCTGACGGATGGGCCGGTAAACACCCGGCTGCCAAGGGCCCGGCATCATCATCCCCGCCGACGCATCAAACACGCCTAAAGGTCAACCCCAAGGCCTCGGGGAAACCTTGTTTGATATACGCCTGAGCCACGAGGAAGGCGGCGGTTAGATGTTCTCAATGGATGATCGTATACGTATCACTGAGAGCAAAGGTGTTATCTAGTATGAGTGGATTCTGTCAAAGACAGATGAAGCGGATGAATAGTACAGTGGGGGCGGCTTGTAGCTCAGGAAGCAGAGCAGGTTGGCTGGTAACCACAAGGTTGCAAGTTCAATCCCCGGCTCCTCCTAGCCGGGGATAGAGTGTCGAGGTGTCCCTGAGCGAGACGCCTCACCCTGACTGCTCCCGACGAGCTGGCTGTCGTCTTGAAAGGCTAGACCCGCCGTCGGTGTGTGAATGTGTGCATGAACGGGTGAATGTCATTGTGATATTGTAAAGCGCATTGAGCTGCCACTGGTTGGTAAAGCGCGGTATAAATGCAGTCCGTTTAGTGTTCCGCCTGGGGGTGTCTCTCCCAGCGATGAAAGGGTTCGATTACCTGGGATCGATCGCTGATGGCTGCGTTCTGCCCGTAGGCATACCTGTAGGCGCCCTTGAGCCCGACGCCCTAGCCCCTCACCTGGTCATTAAAGAGACATTCGTGAAATCCCCGCCAGGGGCTTTAGATAAAAGCGTCTGCTCGGAAGTAAATAGGAGCAGGAACCGATTGGCTGCCACCGAATGACTACTTCTGTGGCCACGATAATAACCCCACTAGCCAGGATGAAACTTTTCCCTCCGACACCAATTACCTGGAGACAAAGAGCTGGGCTGGGAGCGGACAGCCGCCCAGTGCGGCCTCATCATCAGAGTCAAACACAAACATCAAAAACCCAATTTGCCAGGAATCCCAAATTGAAGGTATTACACTTTCACCAACGCAACACCTATTGGATGCAGAACTATACCCCAAAATATCAAGGCAAAAAAAAAACACAGTACACAAAACAGGGATAAAAGAACTCACAGGCCATGTGCAGGCTGGCCTCCCGGCTGACGATGGTCCCGAAGGAGTTGCTGGCGAGACACTGGTAGATGCCCACGTCCTCCTCCTTGTTCAGGTGGCTGATGTGGAGGTTCCCCCCCACCAGTGAGTAGCGGGACCCCAGCGTGGGGATGATGAAGGAGTCGTTCAGCCTCCACCTGTGGGGACAGACACAGAGACGAGGCTGACCCGGGGGGAGCGGGACTGACACAGAGCTGACCCGTTTTCCAGGGAGAGCGGATCCTTCACCAGCCCTAACAGCCTCCTTTTCTCCTCGTCTGACAACAAAAGGATATTTCCTTTGCAGAGTGACAGGGGAGCAGTGTGTTCCTCACACACACACTCACGCACACACGAGAGCATGCATACAGCCAGACACACACACAACCACACACACACAAACACACTTATCTCAGACACACGCACACACAGGCACGCATCAAAACACACTCGCTCATGAAGGAACACACGTGCACGCAGGCACATTCGGACGCACACAAGGATGCAGGCAGACACAAACACATACACACACATACACACACACACACACAAACACTTATCTCAGACACACCGGAACACAAAGATGAACGCTGGCACCCTCACACACACAGCAGCATGCAGGCAGACACACACAAAAGGTAAAGTTGTACTCGCGCCCAGAGAAGCGCAAAAGAGGAATTAGTACGAGGATTATTATTGGTCAACCGGTTTTGCATGCCGTGCATACGGCGCTGGAAAGTTTGCCGACAGCGTTGTTCTCTACTTTGCGAGTTAGCGTGACGTCGCCCCGTCAAAAGCATTGACATTCGGCGCCGCGCGCATTAGCTCCATGGCGCGTTGCCCGTCCTCCGCCCCATTATGGGCTGCTTAGTGACGCTTCATTATGCACACAATCCATACCGCCAGACAGCATAATCACACGCCTTCATCACCATCAAGAGGCAATCAGCCTGGCACTGGCCAGACTCACGTTGGTCTCAACAAAGCCGGCTAAATGAGAACTAACGGGGATAAATCTCAGAATGATGCCGACGACAGCTGAACCACGGTATCCATCCTCAGCGGTGATCCATCTCACTCCGGGAGGACTCATGTAAATACATTTTTCTATAATCACAGCAGAAAAAGAAATCGAAAAACGTGTGTTGAGGTAGAGAGAGACGATGAGTATCGCCCGAAAAAACGTATGTGCGTCACGTGGCTGAGGATCGACGTGCAATGAAATAACTTATGTTTCATAAAAGGGTAAATATAAGCACTTATCCATGTTTCTTCCATGTAGCATTAACTATTCTCTTCCTAACCAAAAGCTTCCCAGGCATCCACTTAGAAGTAGCATTGGTAGCATTGATTAAAAAATATCGGCCTCTGGTTAAAGTCTGCAGTTTCGCTCTGAAGGATTTCACAGGAGAGTGTCTGTAAGTGATGGGACGACAGCGCAGGTTGTCTCCACCACGGTACACTGATGGAGCTCCAGTCAAAGTGAACAATTTCCAAGAAACTACTGCAAGGATAAGGAATTCAGGTATAAAACGTTGAATTGGCCAATCCAAGCAGTTAAATATAGTTTGTTTAAGCGTGAAATTTCTTGAGAACAAAAAAAAAACAACTTAATGTTTTCCTGCTGACCCTATGATTTTCTAGCACTAAGCCGCTTTTATTCGGTTCAGCTAGAATGAAAAAAAAAAGATAATTTCTTTCATCAAGGAAATGTCCATTTTCGGGTGGGCTTCTTTGACAGTTGGCTGGCTTAAAGAAATGTTCCTTCATTTTCTCTGTCTTCCTCTTTTTTCTCTCCCTTTACAAATGTGAAGTAAAGGTTTTGCAGAGTGAGGGAAGGTAAGGAGGGAGACAGGAAAAGGAGGGAGGAGGGGGGGGGTGAGACTGCTGCTGAGGGGGGTGAGATTGGGGAGGGGGTGAGACTGGTGAGGGGGGGGGGACTGCGGCGCAGTGAAGCAGTCCTCCACGACAGATTGGCTGATTAGATTGATCTAACGATTTGGGCGTTCCTGCTGCTGGAGCTGTTCCAAGCCTGCCAGATGAGAGGAATGAAAAAGGGGCCAGGGCGACGAGTCGAGCCCAGAGCGGATTTACAGCGGCGGCGGTCTGCTGGGTGAGCCTCGCCCACGTCACTGTGTCCTTGCCCGCTCCTCCTCATCGCACTGCTCGCCACGCAGGATCCTGCTCTGAGGAGGCAGAGCTGTTCCATCACTGCACCGCCGCGGGGAAGAGTGCAGACTGAGGCCCGAGATGGGCCGAGGCACCTCAAGGTCACAACGCAAGAAACTCTTATTTCACTTTTAAAGAAAAAAAAAAAAAACGTTTTATACATCCCTGCACGGAAACAACATATAATGCGATTTAAACTCCCACCGACGTGAGCAAGACGCATCAAATATCGAATGGCTTTTATGCGTTTGCATCAGAATTCATTCGGGGGATACGTCTAACGCAGTAGACGGAACCGGCAGTAATTAAAAAAAAATATGTAAAAAAAATAAAACTCCTGATTTGATTCGACGCGATACCATACGGGCTCCTCAGAACCTGAGACGGACGGGCGGCGAGCAGGTTGGGAATCGAACTCCCGCAAACACTCTCCCTTAAAAGGAGACGGGGGGAGCGAGAGGGCGTTGTTCTACTCCCCGTGTCACAGTCCTGAGATCAGTGACGGTGATTCCAGCGATCCCCACTTCTGCATTCAATTCAATTTGCGTCCATTAGGGCCGAACACGGAGGACCTTCAAGCTACATTAACAAGTGAACACGCGGATATTATGAGGGATCGCTTCAAGCTATTACGCGTTAAATACCCAGGCTGGGCAATTTGATTTTAATTACAGTGGCACGGCCACGCCGCCATACAGAAGCTTTTGTGATGGATTGAGAGTTAATAGCTTACGCACATAGCGCACGTGTCATCATTTGTCATTTTATTGTTTAGTTAGGTCCTTTACCCCCCCACCCCCCCCCCCACCCGGGTGGGCTGAGAGACGGGGTGCGTCAGAGGGGGGCCCCCGACGGACCCTCTACACGATGGGCAATAAAGAGCGAGAAGCACGCCGAAGGCGGGGCAGAAAAAAAAATACGAAAAAAGGAAATGAAACAGATCCACAAACAGTATATAATACTCCTTCTCCAGCGACTCAATCCGTTTTGTGTGATTTGGATCCCGCTTATCGTATAGTGATAAGCTCTCGACACGATGCCTCGAGGCGGAGCGTCCTCAGCTCCCCGGCAGCAGGAAGCTGAGTCAGCAGAACCCGCAGTGGAGCGCTAGGAGCAGAGCGGGAAGCTGCTATCACACCGGTGCTGTCAGAGCGGCGGCGCGCGCGCGGATGGGCCCGTGTGTGCGTGCGCTTGTGCGCTTGTGCGAGAGTGTGCGTGTGTGCGTGTGTGTGTGTGTGTGTGCGCGTGCGGATCTATGTGCGTGTGCTTGTGTGCGTCTGTGTGTGCATGTTGGTTTATGTGTGTGTTTTTTGCGAGCGTGTGTGTGTGTTTGTGTGGGTGTGTTGGTGTGTGTGTGTGTCTAGGTGTGAATGCTTGTGTCAGTCTGCGTGTCTGTGGGCGTGAGTGTCTATGTGCGTGTGTGCGCGTGCATGTGCATCTGTATGCGTGTGTGCGTCCGTGTGTGTGTTTCTGTGTGCGTGAGTGTCTATGTGCGCGTGTGTGCTTGCGTGCGTGCGCATGTCCATGTGTACGTATGCATGCGTTTGTGTGTTCCTGTGATGTGTGTGTGTGTGTGCTTGCATGCCTGTTTTCTGTGTGTGTGAGAGCGAGGTTAACCCCCCCCTCCCCAGCTCGATATGTGCCACGCAGCGAGGTTGTCCCCTGCGCTCTCTCTCTGATCACGAGAGAGAGAGACAGAGAGAGAGAGAGAGAGAGAGAGAGAGAGAGAGAGAGAGAGAGAGAGAGAGTGGGGGAGTGGGGGGGGAGAGAGAGAGAGAGAGAGTGGGGGAGAGAGAGAGAGAGTGGGAGAGAGAGAGAGAGAGAGAGAGAGAGAGTGGGGGAGAGAGAGAGAGAGATTGGGGGGGAGAGAGAGAGAGAGAGATTGGGGGGGAGAGAGAGAGAGAGAGAGAGAGATTGGGGGGGAGAGAGAGAGAGAGTTGGGAGAGAGAGAAGGCTACCATTGGAGACCAATTAAGTCATCATCCTCAAGTTAACCGGGGCTGACAGTGGCTCTAACCGCGGTCAGCGCGCCGCTCCAGCAAAGCCATAGGGTCCACATACCAGTCTCCCCCCCCTCCCCTCCCTCCCACTCCCCCCACCCTCCCTCCCACCTCTCCCCCTCCCATTAACCCCGTGGCAACCAATCCAGAGTCAGCTGCGTTTTCATTATTTGAAACCGCTCTTAATCGTTACTCAAAAGGTTCCAGAGCCGAGCCGTGGAGGGACGTGGCCGGGGGGGGGGGGCTGGGGGGGTGCACGGTGCAGAGCTGGGCTGGGGGGTCTCCTCACCTGTAGTAGGGCGCTGGGTGGCCCTGGGCCTCGCAGCTGAACACCACCTCTCTGCGGCCCTCTGCAGAGCGGAACGGGAAGACCACGCTACCGGGCTGCTTGGTGAAGGAGGGCCTCTGGAGGACCCCGCTCCCTGGAGGAGGAGAGGAGGGGGGGGGGAGGAGGAGGAGGAGGAGGGGGAGAGGAGGGGGAGGGGGGGAGAGGAGGAGGAGGAGGAGGAGGAGGGGGAGGAAGAGGAGGAGGAGGGGGAGGAGGAGGAGGAGGAGGGGGGGGAGAGGAGGAGGAGGAGGAGGAGGAGGGGAGAGGTTGAGGAGGAGGAGGAGGTGCAGGAGGAGGAGGAGGAGGTGGAGGAGGAGGAGGAGGAGGGGGGGAGAGGAGGAGGAGGAGGCGTAGGAAGAGGAGGAGGAGGAGGAGGTGGAGGGGGAGGAGGAGGAGGAGGAGGAGGGGGAGAGGAGGGGGGGAGAGGAGGAGGAGGAGGTGCAGGAGGAGGAGGAGGAGGTGGAGGAGGAGGAGGAGGGGGGGAGAGGAGGAGGAGGAGGCGTAGGAAGAGGAGGAGGAGGAGGAGGTGGAGGGGGAGGAGGAGGGGAGAGGTTGAGGAGGAGGAGGAGGTGCAGGAGGAGGAGGAGGAGGTGGAGGAGGAGGGGGGAGGAGAGGATGGGGAGGAGGGGGGGAGAGGAGGAGGGGGAGTAGGAAGAGGAGGAGGAGGTGGAGGGGGAGGAGGAGGGGAGAGGTTGAGGAGGAGGAGGAGGAGGAGGAGGAGGAGGAGGGGGAGGAGAGGAGGGGGACGGGGGAGGAGAGGGGGAAGGGGAGGAGGAGAGGGAGGAGGAGGGGGGAGGAGGGAGGAGAGAAGAGGAGTCAGGAGAAGAGGGAGGGGGAGGAAAGAAGAGGATGAGAGGGAGAGGGAGGAAGAGGATGAGAGGGAGAGGGAGGAAGAGGATGAGAGGGAGAGGGAGGAAGAGGAGGAGGATAAGATGGAGATGGAGGAGGAGGATAAGAGGATAAGATGAGATGGAGGAGTTAAAGGGGGAGGAGCATGAAGAGGATTCAGAGGAGGAAGAGGAGTGGGAGGAGGAAGAGGAGGAAGAGGAGGAGAGCCAACACCAACAACGTTAGCTTTGATCGGGGCTATTTCCTGCGTTTCCACCCCCCCTGTAGAATGGTTTTGACGGGGTACTGTGCACAGTGCACAGACTGTTATGTGTTGGCTTGGTGTTGTGTTTACGGTAGCGGGCGTAGAAGGGCTGTGTCAGAGCCATGCCCAGAATCCAAAAGAAATGGAGGCTATAGCAAAAAGCCCGTTATTGGAGATTTTATATCTTCTCCTTTTAACTGAGACAATCACAAAATAATTACAAGATCTCCTTAATGCAGTAGAAAGTATAAACCTAATATAACTTCAATGCTCCCAAACCTCATAGAATTTTTTTAAACAAATGATTTGATAGGTAATTGGTATTGACATAATTAGTAAAGGTGCTTAAATATCACAGACAATATTAAGTTCAGGACACAGAATCTGCATTACGGTGGGCTACATTTAGCAAAAAAGTACCATTCCTTCAGGTATACAGAATACATAGAATGATAAAGAGGAACAGCTCATTTCTAGGCTATCACTGCAGAATAGACATGCTGCAAAACGAGGAAATCTCAGTTCTGCATTTTCCCGGGAAACACAAACACTGCCCTATGGCTTCTTCATATTATTCATAAAAGTTGAGGGAGAAGCGCGTGTGAAGTGTGCCATCTTTAATGAAACTTTAATCCTGGTAAAGTGGGTTCAGAAACATCAACAGGAGCAGCAGCATCACTGCTGCCTCACAGCTTCAGCATGACTGGGCGCTGTCAGAGGCCTCCATGGGGGGGGGGGGGCAAACAGAAAAAGCCAAAACAAACGTGAGGAGGAAGAAATGAATATCTGCTGGTCCCGTTGGAGATCAGCTCCTCTGATTTCATCTATGGAGCAGGATACTACTTCGGATGAAAAAGTATTTCATTTGCGAAATAACGATCTGCGGGTTCAAGGGAGTTGTGTTTTTTCTCCGCACTCATGTCTTTATATTCCTCACAGAGCCACCATGACATCGCCAAATCCATCCTACCGACCACGCAGTGACAGATATCACACGCGTACCCCCGGACATGAATCCGAGCATGAGCCTCAAGGCCACCGTAGACGTGCCCGATTGATCGCGTCGCTGCCCCGTCTCCCGGCCCCGTCCTCCAAACCCCTCTCTCTCCGGGCGGGGGGGGGGGGGGCTCAGTCGATCCTGCCCGGGCTGCGTTGGGGCCCTCGGTCCATCCGGCCCAGAGGCCGCAGCGCCGGTTGTTACTCCGGGATTAATACTTATTTACGGTCGGTTTCCGCCGGAAGAGTCTTCGTTCGCCTTGCATCCGTGCATTTCAAAGAAGAAGAGCGGCGTAGCGACCGCCGACGGGGTTATTGGTATAAGGTGTGGGGGGTGCTGGTTGGGAGGGGGTAGTCCTGGGGAAGACTCAGTTTAGCGAGACAGGTTTTATCCGTAGCTCTCGAAATAGCTCTCTGGAGGGGGGGCGGTCAGTCTGAGGAGGGGTCGACTCATTGTTCCGCTCCTCAAGGATAGAAACCTCTCGGAAGAAAATGAGTTCCAGGAAAATCTGAGCGGGCCGCCTAATTACAACCCTTGTTAGGCGAAGCGTGTCCCCTCGGTACACGGAACGCACGCACACACGCCCGCGCATCGCACTAATGCGCGTCAACAGACACACACCGAACCGACATGCACAGACGCACAGAAACACACTTGCTCACAAACACACACACTCAAACACAAAGACACACACACTCACTCGCACATGCACACACAAGTAGAACTGATTGATTACCAGAGGACACGTTATTCATAACCCGAGTCGCTGTTTGTGTGTGTGTGTGTGTCTGTTTGTGCCTGTGAGTCACTGTGTGTGTGTGTGTGTGTGTGTGTGTGTGTGTGTGTGTGTGTGTGTGTGTGTGTGTGTGTGTGTGTGTGTGTGTGTGTGTGTGTGTTTGAGAGTCGCTGTGTGTGCGTGCTTAAGCAGCGCAGCTGTACAGGGATCCAGAGGCTTTCCGGAGACACGGCTGCGAGACTAATCAATGTTTCCTCCTTGTTCTCGCCTCCTGACGACGCCGTCCCAACACATTTGATTAATGACTGCACAGCGAAACATGGTGGAAGTTAAAGGTGCCCACGACACTGCTACGTCTATAGGCAACACTCTGAGATTCATTCATTAATTCCTGTGGTTCTCACAGAGCCACACACACACGCGCGCGCGCGCACACATACACACACAGGCACATAGACACACACACACACACACACACACAGGCACATAGACACACACACACACACACAGGCACAGGAACAAAAACACACACACACACACAGACCGACACGGACACACAAACGCACACACAGGGACGCTGGAAGTAATTCACAGTTGGGGGGGCTGAGAAACGTTCCGATGACGGGGGGGGGGGTTTGAAACCATCACTTCAGTGATGGTTTCATTCCGTCTATACGAGCAGGTGTGCGCCTTTTGTGAATCAAATCATGCTTGTGACATTTATAGTCACAAGTAAAATGACAATAGTATAATAATAGTCTGATATATTTATGTATTTATTTATTTATTTCCACGGGGGTTTTTGCATTTCACATTCAGCCTCTCGCCACCAGGGGGGGCTGCAGCCCCCCCAGCCCCCCCGCTTCCAGCGTCCATGCGCACACACACACCAAGCAGTGCTCGATTGATCATTTTTGGGAGGAGCACTTATTCCTTTTGGGAAAATAATATTTTTAAGGCATTTGACAAAATACCGATCTGGGTCTGAATAAATAGTCTTTCAGTTCTAAACTAACTGCGAAAAATATTTCAGCTTTCCTTTGAAGTTTGGTCATGATGTGAAATGTCAAGGATAAAAATCAACACAATACTTCCTTGAAAAGGTTTATGTATTTGAAGGATTTGTGTTTGACAGTTTCAGTATATAAGTGCTTCACAGGGCTAAGGTTTTTGTCATTCCGAACGACAATCATCTGCTGTTACTTATCAAATCTAGTTGTACTCAGCCCTTCTTTAATCGCACGCAAACCTGCCTTGAATCGTGTTCAAAGAGATTGTTAGTGTTTCCGACTAATACAGAGCCGTTTAAGGTTGTAAAGAATTCATTCAGACACTCCTTAGGAAAACATTGCTGCTTTTTAGTTGCGTGAGAAGCCCACTTTTAACTTGTGCTAAACCTGTGAAAGTCCATTTGTTGGGTTGGCTAAGTGTGAATGCGTCAGAGATGGAGTCACTGATGTCGAAGCAGTCGTTTTAGGTTTCTTTAACAATACAAACAACAGTGGAACGGAGATGGAGAATCATTAGTCCTTCTAAAATTAGGCTGATAATGAATGGATCTTAGCGAGTTAAAGAAACAATGTGAGCTTGTGTTTGGTGGTACTGGAGTGCCAACACACAAAGACACGTTTAATTTATAAAGTACACCCGCATGGCTATCAACCCTTTCTTAACTTAACAAATAGATTGGATGCATTTAACCTGTCATGAATATAGCATTATTATATTATTATTGTATCATATCCCTTTAGTTCAGCAGCAAAAATATATTGAAATAAAACACTAGCGAGCAGTCGAAAACCGACACAGTACCCTGTCAATAGTTTCAAGTGTTTTATAATTATTTTATTAATTGATTCTTCTAATGGGTTTTTAGGTGAATTGCCTTACACTTTGTGTAACACAGTAACGACGAGACAAAGAAACCCGCTAAAGCCGAACGGCCTGCCGTGGTCCTTCAGCGAACCGTCAGAGGAGACGGCCGCTGGAAGGAAGCTGGAGGAGGAGCCGGGGAGCCATGTTTGATTTGGAGTAGTGTTCGAGCTGACCGCCCACACACCGAGAGAGAGAGAGAGAGAGAGAGAGAGAGAGAGAGAGAGAGAGAGAGAGAGAGAGAGAGAGAGAGAGAGAGAGAGAGAGAGAGAGAGAGAGAGAGAGAGAGAGAGAGAGAGAGAGAGAGAGAGAGAGAGAGAGAGAGAGAGAGGACTGCTAAAGAATACTAACAGGAAGTCGACGGGGTCGAACCGCAACTCAGTGGCTCCAGGTCGCAGTGAAGCAGCCCTGTTCCACCTCTGCTCATAGCTGTCACCCGCTGGCGTAAGGTGATAATTGTGGCGGTTCTGAAAAGGTTTCACAAGACTAGCCAGCGTTCGTGTGTGTGTGTGTGTGTGTGTGTGTGTGTGTGTGTGTGTGTGTGTGTGTGTGTGTGTGTGGGAGAGGGAGAGGGAGAGGGAGAGGGCGAGCAGCAAGATAAAAAAAAAAAGGAGCTGATTCTTAGTCTGAAATAAAAACTAATCTCAAATTCAATACTAGCTGACAGCAAATGAATTCCTCCAGCTTACCTCAGCATGAATAAACAGGCACACAGGGACCCAACGGAGGGGAAGGCATCGGCCGTTTGTGGGGTCCCAAATCCATTCGCCTCAGTTCGAGGATTTATGCATCAAATGGAGAAGAAATATATAAAAAAGAAGCCAATCTTGCTTTTTAAGGCATCTCTCCCCCCCCCCCCCCTACTCCTCCTCTCCTCCCCCACCCCCTCCCGCTTCACCCCCCTCTGTCCAGGCTGATAAGACGCACCTTAAAGGTCTCCCTTTCAGGGGTTTTAAATGTTACTCGGGAGCCAAAGTAAGGATGCAGCCGCCTCCGCTAAAACCTCCCGTTGACTTCAAGGCCGGGGCTCGAGTCCCCCGATGACAAAAGACCGCCAGTCGTCTCTTAAGACTCGGGCGTGAATATTAAACGGATGCTAATTTAGATGCGTTAAGGTTGATTTCAAAGTGAGCCAAAGTAGCTGTTGCACAATAAGGAGCTGCGAGGCTTAGAACTTCTCTTCACTATATTGCTTTTAACCAAAGCGACTTACAACGACCTCTGGTCGAATGACTCAGGGACAGGGTTAGGAGTGCTGTTCAAGGAGGCCTCATCGGGTTAGTACGCACACAATGGCGCCCGAGAACCTCTCAGCCAGACTATACTACCATAGACGAGGCACGACGCTGAATCATGGTTACCTAACATGTATCTTTCTTGCCGAAATATTGAACCAGAATCACATGATTGCAACTCACACTCCAAAAACCAAAAACCTGACCTAAGATCAGCCTTGAACCTTGTCAGCCTGAAATTCTCGCTAACTCCGGGAATCCTGCTCACGAAAGCAATAAACCAGAACACTGAATAGAAGGGAGCTTATATTGAGAAACTAAAGGGCTGAATGGGTCCAGCTACAGTGTTGAGGCGATATGGGTCGTCTCTGAGGTCGACTCCTACACCTAGCTAGCTGCGGTGCGAATCAGCGATGTCATTGATCAGCCAAACAGATCTTAAACAGACACGGATGTTTTGGGTTAAAGAACGGCAGCAAATGTTTCCTAGCGATTGTGCGACCCTCCCCAGTAAATCACGGCTATTGCGTCGAAATAAATTCATATTTTTGCCAGTATTTTCTCGGACTGTCTTCGTTTGTGGAAGCGAGCATCGATTAGCCCCGGGCTAGCTCGGTTGCAAAGGATCGCAAATGAACACTTTTCCCTTTTGCTCTGGATATTGAATGTTCAGGTGAACCTGGGGAAAGCGGAGCCAGTGGCGTGAACGCCATCGCTCCTCTAATTGGGATAATATCCCTACTCCTGCCTGGCGGAGATTACGTAGCGAGTTATTTGTCACTTAGCGGCTGCTTGGCCGTGCGCTAATAGGAACATTCATCATGGTTTAGTGCGGTACCGATACGCATTCAACCACGCCAACCTACACAACACAACTCATTACCCCACCCTGTTGAAGCGTTGGGGCTTTCTGCCGGGGGTTTTTCTGCACATGGTTTCTTTGTGTTCCCCTTGTTTGTACTGTGGGAAGTCCACACACATGGATTGATGAGGCGCACATGTCTTTATTTATTATGTTAAGTCTGCATATCCAGTATATTTTAAGAGGGTGTTATGTTGTATAAGTAATCGAAGAAAGAACCCAAACATCAAAAGCATTGTGAGAGAGGACTAAATTGCATTGACATACTGAAATGCCAATACTATTATAATCAATAGTGCATGTGTCCCAATATGGCGGACGACTTTTTAACCCACAATGTCATTTCATGCGTATGATTACATCAGGATGATCATATCAACATTTTACTTTAGAATGAAAGGGGTTGTGGAGGCCAGGGCAAGCACAAAATATACAGTTTTGCTCCGTGTTGAAAACAATACTTGCTTATAGATTCCCTAAAAGGCCTGGCTCATTCCTGATGGATCAATGGCTCGGATCAATATCTCAGTGGGCACTCACCACAAGCATTCACAACGTAAGGCTCACTTCACCGTAAAAGTAGCACTTAAGTGATCATAGCATTGTTCAGAAACACAACCTTTATTTCCCCATTAGCAGTACCAGAAAAAGCTTTAATTAAATCGTAGGACACTTTACGATTAAATATTTAGGACACATTAACGAGGAGTAATCTAATTTGCTGACCGTTTCAAATTTGTATCGGATTTCGGCATATTTGTACCTCCATCATTACAATTTCAATATTTTTTTTAATTGACACTTTCATGCTATTGAATCTCTTAATTCTAATTTAAATAACGTTTCAGTTTGTATTCATTAATGTGCGACACTAAGGGAGTGATAACACAAAAGGCTTCATGGCAGAAAGCATTCTAAACTTGGATTGACGCTGGTCAAAACCTACCCCTGGATAGAGTAGAGTCAATATACAGCATTTCCTACTATTTAGTTATCAAGCAGCAGACTCGGTTATCCTAAGTGAAATCCAATGCTCTCCTCGAAATCCAAGGGGTTAGGAATCTTACTCAAGGATACCTGAAGGATACTTACTCAAGGATGCTAAAATAGGAAAATACATTAAGGATCAAACTTGGTACTTTTGGTCTGGGATCCAAGCACCCGACAGATTACCATATATATATAATGCATAATTTGCTTCAAATATTTTGTCATTTGATCGCCTTCAAATGCAATGTTACGTAACCCTAACCTATTGATCGGCTACCTAAATGTGACCAGATTTTATTTTTTCCTTTTATTTTTTCTATATGGTGCTATCTGTCTGTCTGTCGATCTGTCTGTCTGAATAGAAGTGGTTGCATCACCCTGTTTGATATGATCCAACCGACTTTACCTGCTAATAATCCCAGAATATTCCCGGTATAGTCCTCCATTACAGCCACAGTCCCAACGGATCCCACCCGCACACTGTGTGTGTGTGTGTGTGTGTGTGTGTGTGTGTGTGTGTGTGTGTGTGTGTGTGTGTGTGTGTGTGTGTGTGTGTGTGTGTGTGTGTGTGTGTGTGTGTGTGTGTGCGTGCGTGCGTGCGTGCGTGCGTGCGTGCGTGCGTGCGTGCGTGAGAGTGTGTTTGAGACCACGGTGGGACTGCTTTGTGTCCACATTTCAATCCAATGTTTGCTTGAAACATCGGATTAATATACTCGGTGGATTTCCTTGTTATGCTCCTTTTTGAACGAGGCCCTTGGCTGCGTGCTACATGCTAATTAGGGCCGCGGTGCGGCGGGATCACGTCCGCTCCACCCGTTCTGTTGACCAGTAATTCAGCGTGTCGGGCCGTGGCAAAGCAGTATCAACTCGTGTCAACACCTACCTCGCCCCACCTCAGTGTTTAATTGTCTCGCCAATTCTCTCTCTCCCTTTCTCTCTCTCCTACTGCTTCGCATAGACACACACATATGCATAAATCCATGCACGTATAGGCTCAATTCCCAATCACGCATCCACACACTCCTGCATGTAGGCGCGCACACACACACACACAGACACACACACACATACACACACACCCTTGCCTCGGGAGTTTCTAAGCCCGTATAGGGAGGGCTCGGAGAAAGCTAGTTAACTTCAGCTGAACTCACTCAGGGAGGCTTCACCCTGCCCTCCCTCATCACCCACACAACCCCACCTCCAAGCCAGGCTAAAATAACTTACATACATCCCCCTATCGTTCATATTCTCTCTCTCTCCCGCTCTCTCTCTCTCTCTCTCTCTCTCTTCTTCCCCCCCCCCCCCCACACACACACACCATAGCATGTGGCATGCCGCCTGCATACAGAAAATGCTTACCGTGTCTTTCTCAAAGCACCGGGGTGTTGGGGAAGGCGGCGTCAATCGTTATGCTATTGCACCTCTCTCGCTCGCCGAGCATGTGTAATGCAACCCCAGCCCTCTGAATATTAATGCGTGGCTGCGCCGCGTTACCAGCTGTGAACCTGCACCTCGAGACTGATTGCGTGGCGTTGGCTGTGCGCCGCCGTTCGGCTTCTATTCGCGCTTTGTGCCGCTCCTCTGTGCCAGTGGAGGCCCCCTGTCTGGTTGTAACGCTGGGAGATTACAGGAGCCTTTCATCTCGGGGAGTTTCCACACATATGGTTTGCCCATATGTGCTCATGGACTCCAGATCCCAGAAGCCACTGGGGTTCACCGCGCTGGTTCCCTCTGGGACTTGTTCTTAGATTGTTGGTTGTTGTTTTTTTCACGCGCGGTTCGTCGAGTGTTTCGAACTCTTGATGTTTTTGAGGTTAGTCTTGTTTATTAAATCCGCCAACATTTTTACGGTTCAAGGTGTGAGGGTGTGAGGTTATGCGATGTGACATTACAGTACCATTGAGAGATGCACGTAAATAATAACTTTTTATCTAACAGTATGTTGAGCAACATTCAATTCAATGAACAACATTTTTAACGTGCGGACATGGTTTCTAAAAATTGAATCGAAATCCAGTGGTTACAGCAGAGAATTCTGTAAATAATGGATGTATTCTTACCTGGAGACATTGAAAAGAAGGAAGAGAAGATATCTCGGCTTGAACCCACTCCATGAGTATAAAATATTGATTATATTTCAAAATGTCAGCCGAAAATCACACTATCAAATAAATAGTTTAGGTTTCGGGTCTCGCTCTCGGATAGCTGCAGATACACTGCGGACATTGGGGGTCGAAACCAGGGCCTTCACGCAGGGAGTAAAGTGCCATGGGAACGTCTTGGGAATCTTTAACGGTACTTATACCGTGTGAGTGTGTAGGAAAGATATCATGATCTCAAGTATGGATGTGCGCCTGCATGACTGTGTCAGGCAACGTATGTGTGTGTGTGTGCGTGTGTCTTGGGCTGCTTGTGTGTGCACGCACATATGTGTGTGTGTGTGTGTGTGTGTGTGTGTGTGTGTGTGTGTGTGTGTGTGTGTGTGTGTGTTAGGGCTGTCAACGAATATTCGAAGTTCGAATATTCGTTCGAAATGTATCCAAAAACGCGAATTCGAACGTGAAAATTAATATTCGAATGTGAAAAAACACTCCCGCGGTACAAGCGCCTCTATCTGCTTTGTGAATGAGCCTCTGTCTGTTCGCGATGTCCCTCATAATATTCGAATGTGAAAAAACACTCCCGCGGTACAAGTGTAACAGACTAGTATTGTGAAGAGCGAATGTATTTTATCCCCTCGGGGTTTCCGTACTTGGATATAGGTCTTCCAGCTCTCACGCTGTGACTGGGTGACTTCTGATAGGTACTAAGTAAACGAGACTATTTTCCCTTCCACGCTTGTGTCATTCTTGTCATATAAATAAGTGCCAACGCTCGGTTACACAAGCGCCTATCTGCTTTGTGAGTGAGCCTCTGTCTGTTCGCGATGTCCCTCATAATATTCGAATGTGAAAAAACACTCCCGCGGTACAAGCGCCTAACTGCTTTGTGAATGAGCCTCCGTCTGTTCGCGATGTCCCTCGTTTTAAAGTAAGGAAATGCCCAGCAGGAAGCCGCCGCCCTATATATAGGATATATATATATCCCACTAATTTGAACCATGGTTTTGTCGCATTATTGACATATTGACGGCAACTGCGTAAAATAGGCAACCAGATATTCGAATAGTTCGAATTCGTGATTTTTTTCCAAACGAACATTCGAATGTCATTTTTGAGCAATTTTGACAGCCCTAGTGTGTGTGTGTGTGTGTGTGTGTGTGTGTGTGTGTGTGTGTGTGTGTGTGTGTGTGTGTGTGTGTGTGTGTGTGTGTGTGTGTGTGTGTGTGCGTCACGGCGGGGGATGGGGCTTTGTTCTTCCGAGAGTCCGTCTAACCCCCATAGTCCTCTCTGAGCCACCTCACCTCCACTGTCGCTTCAGACGCGCCGCCATTCAAACCCCCCCCCCGAGCCCCTCATTAAGCAGCCAGCGATGCGTAGTGGAATTAGTGATAAGTGCTGCTAATTGCCGTGTAGGCAAATGCAGTCAACGACAGGCTGTCTGGCAATTAAGAACAGAGAGAGCGTGGCGCAAATAAACACACACACACAAACATACTCACACACAACTTTTATGTGCACACAAGTGTGTACATGCTCGTCCATATACACGCATTGTCTCAGTACTAGCCACACACACACACACACACACACACACACACACACACACACACACACACACACACACACACACACACACACACACACACACACACACACACACACACACACACACACACACACACACAAACGCATGTTCACACAAACACACACACACACACACACACACACACACACCCACACACACCCGAACACACACATGCATTAAAACAAACAAACACACGCACAAACATATGCTTCGAAACAGACACAATCACAATTGATTTGCACCCACACACACACACACGCACACACCGATGGATTGCTTTGGTCTGGGTGGGACCAGGAGCCAGGCCTAATGAAAGATAAGTGAGCGCTCAACATGTCCGCCGGCCGGTGAGCAAGCCTTTCTCCCTCGGAGTCGGTCTCCTGGGTGACGTTCTGAAGAGCCTCTATATACCATGAGCCACCAGAGGAACGCTCCCCTCTAACGGAGATCAATGATGGACCCACTGCTACATGCTGTTGATTGGCGTGGAGGCGGAGGGGGGGGGGGGGGTCTGCAGCCCTGGGAGAACGCCCGCAGACGGGTGACATCATGCTCCGCGAGGAACGGATGGGATAAGTGTCCGCCGTGGGAAGAGCGTACACGCTGCCACGGGGAGCTTCATGGAGAGGAGCGCCAAAGTGTCCTGAAAGCGAATCTGAACGCCAGCGCCTTCATTTTATGCATCAGGACTCAGAGTCCCCGGAGATCAACGCAGACTCTAGGAATACCATACGCACAGACACAGCCATGCAAAAATAAAATATATATAAATTCGAAGATGTTTAGAAGGCTTACCAGACAGGCACTGCACCAGCGATACCAGCATTATTAGTTTCCATAGCAACTCCATTTTAATGGCCTCGGGTCAATACAAGCTCACATCCAATCACAGGTGTGTAGAATCCGGGCTCTGTCCTTTCAGTGCTCTGTTGAATGAGGAGAAGAGAAGGGGAAGAAGGAGTGAGAAGCTGATTATCACACAATGTGAGAGAGAGACAGTGTTAGAAAGAGAGGGACAGAGTGTAAGAAAGAGAGCGATACGGAGATGGAAACAAGACAGAGACAGAGAGAGAGATGGAGACCGAGATGGAATCGGAGACAGAGAAAGAGAGAGAGAGGGTGTTAAGATATATAGAAAATAATAGTGAGTCATAAACAGAGCAGTCATATTGGTCAGAGATCACCGTTCTAGTTATCCCCCATATTTTCAACAATGACACATGAATTGCTCAAGGAAAAAAAACATTAAGAATCAATAATAGGCACACACTGGAAGCACAAAGTTGAATACAATTGAATCCATTCCTGATGAAAACACTTCCTACACCTACATTCAAAATAGTTTAACATTTGAAGTGTAAAAAGGAATGGAGACAATACCGGTGAACAGGTATAAACATTAATTGTTCCAATTGTTGAACGATGAAAAACTTTACCAAACGACTCAGTCCTCGTGTTTTAAACGAGGACTGAGTCGGCGAAATCAAGCCCTAGAAAATCCCGGTCTTCTGAATAGACAGGAGGAGACGCAGATTTGTCGTGGCACGAATCGTTCAAAGGTAAGATGAGTACTTAAGAGTCTGCTTAAGGATGCACCACATTGCACAAGAGGGATCATGTCTACCGTGGAGACACAAAGGCCTCAGACCCGCTGAGACAAAACAAAAAGCACATCGGCTTGTCCGACACATCCATAGCATGGAATAAAGCTCTGGCCCAGCTACTGCCTTTCTTCTGAGCTGGAGGGATTATGCATTTCTGTCATAAAGAGCTGACTAAACACAGCGCACACACACAGGAAAAACACATTTCCCTTACCCGGGGGAGGGGTACACAATTGATTTTCTCAAGGTCTTGTAGCTGTAATTCATTCCCGCTCAGACTCTCGTGTCCCGAGAACAGATCTGTGATGGAATTAGACGGGTCACCACCACCGCTGATGAAAAGGCAACTTATTAATATTCCTTAATACTTTTACACTACGCGAACTCTGCTGCAAGAAAATGACCCCGGCTAATTTCGTGCGGCCGCCACGGCGATATCTTCAGTGTGGCCTCGAGATGGGGCCAGCCGATTGATTGTTGTTGAAGTGACAGCGGCGGTGGGGCGGTCACCGGGAGCAATACGAGTTTTTAATCAAAGTGTGCGTGCCG
Organism: Gadus chalcogrammus; assembly: GCF_026213295.1. NCBI lineage: Eukaryota > Metazoa > Chordata > Actinopteri > Gadiformes > Gadidae > Gadus > Gadus chalcogrammus. The sequence goes on along the minus strand of NW_026613484.1, from coordinate 62,923 downwards.
GGCTGCAGGCCGGGAACGTACACACTTCCCCTGCACACACACACACACACAGCGCGAGGAAATCACAGGAAGGGAGCAGAATCCGTCCAGGATGCGACGGGCCAGGGAGGCAGCGACACGAGACACACAGACTACACTCTCCCCCGTTATCAGCGAGCCTCTTATCTGCCAGCCACGGAAGTGCCTGCCAGGCCCTACTGATTTTTATTTCAAAGTATGAACCGAAGCCACTGACACGTTCGCCTACGCTAGGCGACTTCCTCCCTGCACACTTAACCATTAAAGGCGCACATCTTCCCTCCTTGCCACCTCCGTGAATCTCATTACGGAGTCGGTTGGAGTGTCGCCTGCACTCTCATTCATCTTGCACACATTAGGTTGACGATGTCTTGAGTAAATGTTGGCTTTTAATAATAAAACACAGAGATCTCAGATCTCTTTTCTCCGCTCTCGCTCTTCTCCGGATGACTCTGGAGTGTTCTCCCCCTTTGTGGGAATAATTGTTGTTGGAAATGTTCGGATGAATTACTTTCTAACTCTGACTTGCCGGAGTGAGCAAAGTGCTCGGCAAACTCGACACAAACAAAGTTGATGCAATTGATAGGATTTTGCCCTGACACGTTCAGATAGAATGGGATATTTACACAGCTTCTCCCAGCGCACGTTGGGGAGAACAATCTTCTGGGTTGAGTCAAGAGCTATTTCGAATTCAAACTAATCTCAATGCTTTCTGCCTCTCACGGCGATTGACAGTTTCTCCTCAAAGACGCCTTTGATGCAGCGTTCATTCCAGACGCTTAACACCCGCACAGAAGTGTGAACGGGCCCGGTCCCGTTCGGAAGTCATTCCCATCGCCCCGGCCACGCTTTCTCCTTCGTCTTCATCTTCTGACGCGTAAAAGCAGGTATCTGTGGGCTTCTGAAGGCAATCTCTTGATCACTGTTACTAAGCAGGTCCGCTGACATGAGACTTCAGACAGGGGGTTAGGAGAGGGGATAGCAGAGGCCGTTTGATCCTAAGAGGCTCTGCACTTAGATGATGTGTGTCGGGCTTGGCGCGCCCGTACAGCCCTGCCCGGCTGCCTCCACGCTACAAATTAATTACCCTCTGCGACCCCAAGCGACGGCTTCAGGAGGTCGAGAGACGCTCTCATCGCCGTCCGATCTCAGTCGCCGATTCGGAGAGAAAGGAGGAAAAATGCGGGCCTAAATAAGAGTAATGAAAGGAGAGGCTTTTAAAACATTTGGGCTTTCAAGTTTTATTCCCTTTTATGTCCGCTGAGAGAAAGCCAAGAGATAAAAGATGAAACACAATCACGTCCGACGGGACGGACGGCCGTTATAAAAACTGCTTCCTCTCCCCCGGTCCCGGACTGACAAATGGCCAAAAACATTATTCTGTTATGCCGGTGAAAGCATACATGATGGTGAGCAGTTCATATAGTCCCCATGCCTGCTCTGGCTCCATTTAGTAATGATATATATATCCATCGCAGGCTCCACGAGGGGAATGGACGATGGCTGTCAGGCGGCTGAAACACGGCCGCTGCCACCTGAATGCTAATGAGAACTGGCACTTCGCCATTATGTCTTTTTTGTTTTGTTTTTTTGCCTGTTGCTTTAATGACTGTAAATGCCTGTCTGGTGCTCCACACACACACACACACACACACACACACAGACGCACACGCACACACACGATCGCGCGTGCACAGTGTAGCCGCGGCAACGCGCTTCCACCGCCGCCTCGTCTCATCTGGTCACCTGTGGGCCCGGAACGCATTAGCCGCGGGTAGCGCGCCGCTGGTAGCTCACCGTACGCCGCAGCTAGCTCACCGTACGCCGCAGCTAGCTCACCGTACGCCGCAGCTAATATGTTATTTGTTTGGATATTGGTTAAACAATTTGTGACCAAGTCCCATTTGGAAAAGAAAACTCATTTTTATTCTATTAGGACCGGGGCTTTTATCTATCCTACGGGTTTGTGTTTCAGCACGACGTATAATGTTTGCTGTGCTCTGCCAGCCACCGTTTAAAGTGCGTGCTAATAAACGTAGATGTTCTGCAGAAAATAGCTGTTGTTTAATTCCGGCTTGTTGCCAAGGCAATAGCAGTGTGTTGGATTTGGGATAGAGTATTCTACTCAGGAAGTAGGATCAGTCAACCTCAATGTCTGTATCGGGGCAAGGACAATTTCCAGGCCCCGTTGAGATCCGGGATGAGCTAACCAGACATTATAACTTACACTAACAAGGCTAAGCAAGGGCAATAAAGTGGCAATTGATAAATGTACTTCGGCAAAGATTGATGGAAGGACTGATATCATATAAAGAATCAGAGCTAGTGGAACCCAGACGCAATAAACAGAAGAGTATCTCGTCAATATTGAATGTAGTGCGGGGCTTTTTCCCCTTTAATAAAGGACAAGACTTCTGGATCCATTTATGTCGCTCTTGTTGCTCTTATGATTCGAGCTCCAGCTGCTGTTGAATTTAATTTGACATTGCATTTGGATGAGGCTTTGTGGAAATGTGCGATCTCTCTTTGTCTCTGAGATGTACTCCAACTACACGCGTACGGAAATCGTTGCGCAAATCTGCCCTCTGAAAGGCTGCTTTATTTAGAAACCTTGTTGTGTCCTGATTATCCTTTGATGGTTTCATTGTTCTCAGCCTCACAATTGTAAACCACTTTTGAGTGCAGGCTAAGTGACTGTGATGGAAATGTTTTCAATTGTGTATTAAACCCTGCGGTACTTATATTTGAGTGAAACCAAAATTGTTCTTTTTTGATCAATGATGCCATCATTTTCAACCTTGACGGGCACTGTGCTAAACTTCCGCTCTATTCACGCTATAGAGTGGCGAAGTCACGCCCCTTCCGGTAGAGCTCATGGGACCGATGGGATCGAAAAATATGAATGGGTGTCAATAGAGAGAAAATAATTATTTTCTGGTCCCAGTCTTTATATGCCCTGGATTACACATATGTTGTTTGTGGATTTAAATGATCATTTTTCATGCAAAGAAAACTAAAAATGTTCGTGAAGAAGTTTGATAATTTTAGGTTTTATGTGAGGCCGCTTTGTGAACTAGAGCTCTTCGCTGCTCTCGACGCATATGATATACGTCACCGCACCCGCACTTGGAACTCGGCACAGAGATGGCACATAACTAAAACTCTCCACATGCCCCGACTTATAGTGGTTTTCACCTCTTTCTATGCTTTTATCGCCTTGAAAAAAAGTGGTGAAGTGGAGCAGAGAGATTGCCATCTCTGTGCCGAGTTCCAAGTGCGGGTGTGGTGACGTATATCATATGCGTCAAGAGCATCGAAGAGCTGGGCCGTGTTCCAATACCCGTACTGTCCGTACTGCGTACTCAAAATTTGAGTACGCAGTACGTTCCAATTCAGATCCGGCGAAAAGAAGTATACTTCAAGGATGCCGTACTCAAAATGGGCTAATCGTGAAGTGTGGATCGAAGGACACTCTCCGTACTCAACGGCAGCCATCTTAGCTACGTAGCGGAAGAGGCGGAGCCAGGCTGAGCCAAAGTCGGCGCATTTTCCACATAGCCTGCATTAATAGAGTCATTTTGTAAAGAGTAAAGCGTAAAGAGTTCACCGTTCAAAGCGGGATGTTTATTGCGGGGGAGGAGACGCGGCGGCAGTCGTGATCGTCATTTCCGGTAAGTGCACCACAGAGTACTCGATTTGGAACAGCACTCACATCTGAAAAATTAGCGTACTCAAGTGAGTACGGATAGTGCAGATAGTGTACTTCCTTTAAGTGTACTCATGGAAGTACGGGTATTGGAACACAGCCCTGTAGTTCACAAAGCGGCCTCACATAAAACCTAAAATTATCAAACTTCTTCAAGAACATTTTTAGTTTTCTTTGCATGAAAAATTATCATTTAAATCCACAAACAACATATGTGTAATCCAGGGCATATAAAGACTGGGACCAGAAAATAATTATTTTCTCTCCATTGACACCCATTCATATTTTTCGATCTCATAGGTCCCATGAGCTCTACCGGAAGGGGCGTGACTTCGCCACTCCATTTAACCGCCTTTTGTAAGAGTCACTTCTGTGTGAACCAGACATGGAGAGGGTTTCATTCATGGACATATTATAAAATGGACAACAGATTCCAAAATGGCGCCCATTCATTCCTATGTAAACTGCTCAATGGCGCAGGGCAACATCAAGGAGAGATATGCTTCCGCATCATGGGACCCTAGCCACGACCTACTTCATGACGTACCGGATGCAGAAATATTCTTGTTTTTTAGCATTGTTAGCATTGTAGCATCATAAGCGAGAGGTCTGAGCGATCGCAGTCACATTGTTTACCGACCATGGAAGTACAGGTTACTTATCTCCCGATGATTCTCTATATGTATAACAATTATTATTTTAGATTAGTTTGCCCCTTTTTGACTTTATAAGAAAGGCACCTTGTATATACCTTTTTGAATGTTAAAACAGAAATCATTACCGCTTGTTTTTTTATATATTTCTGTTTCTGAAACGAGAATCAAAGGCCCTATATATACACAGACCCATCAGCTGGTGTACCCAGGGAACTCACAAGGTGTTGGGAAGCAAAGGAGTCTGAAATGACCCCACATGGCATCATGGACCTATTATGTGTGGGTGCCATCATATCTGCCGGTGCAACAACAATATAAAATGATACCGTAATGCACCTGTTCTTTGTCTTTGGATCTTTTGAATAAATGGATCAATATATGATGAATCACAATGATCGCAAGCAGAGGACCGTGAGAGTTATTGAGCAGCAGCTGAACCAGTCTAAAAATCGGACACGTTAACGGAGCACTGAACTAGGCCCTCTCGGACCCCAGGTCGAAACAACATTTGTTTCACTACGACTCCTTTCAGCTGCACACCTCCTTCTCCAGCAAAAAATAATTAGAGAGAACGACTAATAAAACGCTTGAGGTGGTGTTCTGAAAAGAAAAAACTTACATATTTTTAGGACATGGCATAAAGATAATTATGAGCCTTTGATTGATGTCCAGACATTTTTTGCGGAGACACATTCCTGTTCCCCACTTGTATTGGAGTGAACGGAGATATCTACTTCTGGGCCCCATGAATCGAGGGACCCAGAACGCATATCGGTGTTTAAATTTGAGCTGAAACAGGGGGTTCACTTGCGCACTCTTGTCCAACAAACTTACAGGGTCATTCAAAGGAGGAGCGCTTGTTTATGAGTGTGTCGACGCTGGAGCCGCCTCCACAGGCGAGGGGTTAGGAGGTGGGAGGGGGGGGGGGGTTGAGGGAGAACGTTCCGGACACACAGAGTGGTACCCTGGCTGCCCGTTCCGCCGGGCTGAGACTGCCTCCACTTTAATCCCCGGCTCAACCCCCTGCCACGGCGGGCGGCGGTGTGTCACGGCACACTGGACGCAGGTCGGAGGACACCTGACGCTGCCTCGAGGTGAAACTCTGGAGGCGGGCGGGAAAGTACGAGAAAAAATAAAACACAAAATAAAATGAAATGAAGCACTTGTCCGAAGTACATTGTGTCAAGCTCTCCTACTGTTACTTCTCCGGCACCTGCCACCCGCACCCCATCTGCTCAGCCCCCCTCCTCCACCCACCGCCCTCCACCCATCACTGACAGCGGCGGCTGATGGAGATAAGCCACAGATTGCGGTCATGTCTGACACAGTAGCTGGTGGTGAAGTCAGGTGGCGGTGTCAGCTGATGTGCCCCCCCCCCCCCCCCCGGCCTTCTCCCGCCACAACCATCAATCTCTCTGGGCGGGAAAAAAAGATATTATAAAAAGTATTAACAGGAGAGAGAAAAAAAAATAACTCTCTCTCTCTCTCTCTCTCTCTCTCTCTCTCTCTCTCTCTCTCTCTCTCTCCCCTATTCCAGATGACGATAAAATTCACACTAAAATGCATGAGCATGTCCCCCCGGAGCTCTGAATCATGAATGAGAGCAGACTCCCGCGTCTTTCCATGGGAAGAGGGCGGGGGGGGGGGGGGGGGGGGGGGGGGGGGGGGGGGGGGGGAGGGCTGGGCGGGGGAGGAACGGGGGAGGAACGGGGGAGGAACGCGGGAGACGCAGTACGACGCTGCATGTTTAATCTGCCGAGGCCGCGGCCTCGCTTGATCTGTATACACCGGGGCGCCAGCGTGTTTCCCTCCAGTGGACCCGGTCGGCCGCCCTAAGTGCCCCCAGTCATCCAACATTCAGTGGCTACTGGGTCACGAGCGGTCGTCTAGAGAGGAGTAGTAGTAGTGGTGGAGGAGGAGGAGGAGGTGGAGGTGGAGGAGGGGGTGTTGGAGGTTTTTACTCTGAGATTCAGGACACCTTGATCTAACTGGTGCACTGTGGGGATGTATGCGAGTTGATGTACAGTAGAACTGTGGCATTGCAGTGATATTACAACCCTGACTTGATTCAAACCAATCGGACGATAACATGAAGAACATGATCAGTTGGTGTCAACTGACACACATTATTATATAATTGTTCTGTTAAAATCGACAGCCTATTGCTATTTTTATTCTTCTTTTAAATCGACGCTTACTAAATTTGGCGTGGCATTTGTGAAATTTCATTCAGAATTAGACCCACTCAACCAAAATATGATTTTCAAACCAGATCTTAAACTGCTCGCATTAGGTGTTTGCGATTGCAAAACACACTGGGGTAAAAAACAACAACAACAATAACAAACCAAAACCCTGACGCAACCACAATAATCTTCAACAATCCACCTGGTCCCACCAATAAGAGACGAGCCCCGGCAGATCCTGGAAGGCAGCCATTATCTGTGAGGAGATTTATTTAGCTGCCGGTGGTGAGTAGCACCGGTGAGGAGGAGGAGGAGGAGGAGGAGGAGGAGGAGGAGGAGGAGGAGGAGGAGGAGGAGGAGGAGGAGGAGGAGGAGGAGGAGGAGGGCGTAACTCCCCAGCCAGGAGCCTGCCTGGGACAAGGGCACAAGACAAAGAGACTAATGGTGTTTTGATCTGAGCACACAAGCCGCAGGCATGACACAGCGCGCACGCCAGCTTCCTGGTTCCTCCAGACTCCAACGAGGGACCCCTCTCATTCTCCCTCTTTCTCCCCTTCCCTCCCTCCCTCCCTCCCTCTCTCCAAACCCTGCCCCCCCCCCTGCCACACTGCCACCACAGTCTCCCTTGTGGCCTTGTGGAGTACATTTTGATTCTGAATCTGTTCCAGGGTAGTACCAGCCGACTTTGGAGCAAGTAATACACTGCGGTTGTGCACAGCTACTGTATTCTCCCTCAATGTTGTACTATTTGCTTTTTGCTGTGTCGTTTTTGCAGGCGCTTTTTAAATCTTGAGGGGATTTCGGGTGGATTCAGATGCTCACTATTAAGGAGCAGGTAGAGGTTAGGGATCTGGCTCATTACGGAGTAAGCCTGGTGCCTTTATTTCTCTACAAGTCCAGCAACGACACGGGAGGATTGCAGTGCACTGCTGAGATTTAAGAACTATTCCAAAAAAACGTTCACTGACTTAAAGAGCAATTTCGGCGGCCTGTAATTGTTGGAGCTTTTGTTCGGTAGTTTTAAAATGTCTTCTTTCCCAGCTCAGCGAAGGGAAAAAGCGTTTTAAATCAGGAGGGAGGTAGAACACTGCTGCTACTTTGGGAGCCTTTACGGCTGCGAATTTTATTGGTCCAGGAATAATCAGGTGGACATGGTGGAAACGTATCGTACACACTGTGAGGCCATTACCGAGATACAATAGGGAGGTCTGCCCCTCGGCACAACCACCCCCCTCCATAATCTCCACCAGAACCAGGATCATGCTAACACAGTCATTAAAAAGCTATTTGCCTCTGTGGTACAATACAGACACATATTGAGTCGCATTTCAAACATGGTCCTGGCGTGACACTCGCATCCATTCTGCATTAGCACTGGAGAGATAATTGTCCTCTATCTCTATAGGGCGGTGTGCTTGGTTGCTTGGCTCTCGTGTCTGTACTATAGAGAGTATGTATCTCAGTGCTCAACGTGACACTTGTTATTCCACAGTCTAGTGTCTGAGTCCATTGATGAATGCAGGCTCTCTCCCGCTCCTAAGAGCCTTGTCGTGCGCACCACGGTCCTTAGTGTAAATCCTCCCACACACACACCCTTCGTATCAAGCCCTGATTAACTCCATTTGTGTTGTTTTTCGGTGACCAAATGACATTCCCAATTAGGGTGGCATACGATTAAGGGTGTCGTTGACAAATGGGTGACGGCGAAACCGTGGCCCGGGTTTTCTACACAATGGTACGACTGTCGCTCCCAAGTAGTACACCACGAGGGCAGAGGTCTTCGTTAGGAAACGGGGTTTATTTTCCAGGTCGAACCAACCCCGTTTCCTAACAAAGAAGTCTGGCCTCGTGTGTACAACCTGGGAGCTACAGTGAGAACTCGTCCACTGCTAACTACTTAGGGAGGGAATTTTCTTGCATGCTTCTTCCTTGTCCTTTATAGTTTTTCGTCTTTGTGTGCCTTTAGCTTTTAACTTTAACTTCTAAAAGGGTGCTGCTGCTTTCGCGCTGTTTGGCAAGGTACGTGGCTAAAAGGTGTGGTGTAGGAAACGTATGCCGGCGGCAATTAGTTCCGCCCCAATGCCATCATAAACAGTAGGACCAAACTGGAGGTTAACAAATTAAACAAACTGCCAATGTGCGGCAGTTACAACGACTGTCTCTTCTCGCTCGGTCTCTCTCCAATCCAACGCTCCCCTCTGCCCTGTTACTAGTGTGTACTGCGTTCTCTGTGACTGCTTAGTCTTTCATCGGAGATCACACGACCCGCACCTTATTAACAGGGGAGTCAGATCCGTGTCAGAGTGGTATGGGGTTAGGAACATTCAGCTCAGAGGATGCCTACACATGTGTGGGCGAGGCAGGGGGTGGGGGTGGGGGTGGGGGGGGGGGGTATGGGGGTTCAAACGCAAAACAAACCTTTGGCTGGGATTCAAACACAACCCCCAGCCCCTTCAGCAGAGGAGAAACATCCATTATAACCAGCATCATCCGGCAAAGCTCTGCAAAGCTCTCAGTTCCAGCCCAGTAGTCTGATGCTACCGTGTAGAACAGAGCGGACAGGCTGCTTTGGTGTGAGCCGGGGGTTCTACCACCAAACACTACTACACAGAATGTAATCTTTGCTTTGGGGTATTACAGCAATTCCTTCTTATGCCAGGGGAGAATGTAGCGAGCACTTTGTCAACATGATGACCCAATAAATCAGGAGCCAGTGCAGGTTGCTACAGTGCACAATGCCGTTAAAAGCATACCATTGCCCATTGGCAGCCTGTGTTACTGTGTGTGTGTGTGTGTGTGTGTGTGTGTGTGTGTGTGTGTGTGTGTGTGTGTGTGTGTGTGTGTGTCTTGCTAAATGAGGCAAGGGATTTTCGAAAAAAAACATGGGAAATTAGGTATAATTTATAAACTTTTCATGTCATGTATGTGAGTGGCAAAATCACGGTCATAAAATGCCCCCCTCAATCACCATGAATGTATGCATAATTATTCCCAAGGATCTGCCACACACAAATTAGACTTTGAGACAATTAACAAAATATGCCAAGCTCCGGGAGAGAGGGAGAGATTATGAGAGTGAAATCAAGCCATGCCCTGTTGATCACGGAGAACTACTAAATCCACCAAGAGGTTGGGATATGGCGGAATAGATACTTGAGCCAGAGAAAACGCATGCATGCATAAATTAAGTATGTAACACCATACCGATAATAAATGCAAAGCACGCTACTTTAAAAAACAAAAACGGTAGCCAATATCCAACTGGAAATAATTGCCCTGGCTGTTGTCTTTCAACGTGTAAGTGTGTACTTGGTGTAGGCCTACTGGGCGAACAGGTAGACTCAGGTAGCCTACTGTCGCTAATGTGAACAAATCTACTCATAGACAGTGATCGATGCAGCGACACATGCAATCACAACCGCCTGCACAGCCTTGCACAGACAGAACCGCCGCCACGCTCAGCCTCCATCAACTTTGTCCGGTTGTTGAAGAGCTCGGTTTTCCAAATAAATATGATTACCAAAATTTCCAATTGAAGCCCAACTTGGAGACTATATGGTATCAATGAAGTCTGAACGATCAAGTGATAGTCCTGACAAACATTGGACTACAGAGTGAGGATCTGTGAGGTGGGGTTTTATTTTAACAACATTTAAATAAACAGCGTATGAATTACCTGCGTATTTCCCAGACAATCTCTATAGCTGCTGTACGTGTCTCCGATATCCATGTTACACCGCGGTTCTCCTCCGCCTCTCCTCTCCAGCCTCCCGCCACAGAGTCACCGAGTGGCCGACAGACAGTGGAGTTGCTACGGTCCCTCCCGGGCGGTAAAGTCGTCCACGGTGGATCACCCCGATCACACCAACCTGTCCCCGCTTTAGATCTCAGATCGTGGCGTAAATGTGCGCGTAAATTCGGGTCCAGCTCCGACGTGGCCGAGGCAGTCCTGGACGGAGACGAGATGCTAGCGAGCCCTATAGTGTGTCTTTATCAGACTACTGTCCGGGTTGGGGGGGCGGCAAAATGAAAATAGATAAACGAATCGTCCAATTAGACTATGTGTGTTAAAAAAAAAAGGAAAGGGGTCATCACATTTTGAGCAGGCGGTAGGAAGTGTTCCCGGTCAGAAGTACTTCTCCATGGCGGACAGCAGAAGGTAGCGCGGGGAGACTTGGAGCGCGGCGCGGCGTGCAGGGCTTGGTTCACACTGCGGGCTGTCCTCGTCTCGCTCCCTCTGCTCTGAGCGATCTGCACATATTGTTACACAGCCCCTTCACAGCCGTGCGTTAGGGTCCCGCACACCGTGGCGATGCTAGTGCTCGTCCTCGTGGGAATGCACGCAGCTCATTTGAGTTTGAATCGTTTCCAATTGACAATTAATGTTTTTTTTTTTTTTTTTGTATTCAGCCGGTTAGGAATTAGGGAGGTAGTTCATTTGGTGGAAAGCAATTACTTAGACACAATTATTTGTAAGGAACTAATAGGCAATACTGACTTGAATTTAAAATGTTCAAATAAATGCAGCCTAATTGTGTTTGCGTGTGTGCGTGTGTGTGTTTGTGTGAGTGAGTGAGTGCAGGCACGTGCAAGTGTGTGTGTTAGTGTGTGCACGTGCAAGTGTGCGTGTGCTTGTGCACGAGACTTAATCAAATGAATGATTATTTGCCTTACAAATCGTACGTGGATGAAACATTCTACACCTGATTGGATTAAAACTCCATCATCGGTATATTGAGGGAAATAACTCAGTAGAATCCCCGGGAACGCGATGTGCATCTACACCTTTGATCCATAACAGCGCTATGAACATTAATTATGGCATTGAGAATATTGCGAATCCCTCACTATGAAAGTCAATGGAGGAACGTAATAATTATTGAAGAATTGACTGAATGCCGTTCTAAGCCTTTGCTAAGGGCAAATTAAAAAGATTGTGTGTCTGCTCCTCCCGAACAAACATTGAGGATTCCGGCGCCACTACCAATGTAACCACATATATCAACTAATGCCACGTAGGAGCGCCACTTAATAATGGAAAAGGCCTAAACACAAATATCTGCCGGCGACACTTAAATATTGCATGAGTTCCCCGGGACCCTGGGGACAAACTCGGTCTGTTTATCTTCGTCTTGCTTCTCCTGAACGTTCGACGTCTCCTCTTCTGCTCCTCTGTGCCCCGCCGAGACGCGCGGTGCGGCGGCGGCTCCAAACACTGCGTGACGCGTGACGCGTCATCGTCACCGCGCGGGGAGCGTCACTTTGCGCCCGCAGCCGTCGGTCTGTCAGTCGGGATGTCGTGTGTCCCTCCCGAGGCACGTGAATGAGACGCTAAGTTGATCAGAAACCTGTCAAAAGCTCCTCGCTGACGAAGACGATAGCACAACGCAACGGGGGGTTCATGTCATGAACCAGCAGACTTTAGTTCTTCTGTCAGAGAACTCTGCTTCCACGCCACCCACTAAGTCCCCCTCTCCCCCCAAGGGCTCCCGCGGAGGTGATGATGGAGAGTAACGTGTTGTACTTTGCACGACTGAGCGTTGGGTTTTGCATAACATCACTTCCCACACCCTCTGCTCTGGGTATATTGAACGTGTGCAAAGTTCTGCAAATGAGTAAATAATGGCCCATCATCGCAGGCCATTACTTCACCTAGATGTTTTATGAGGCCATGCCTTCCTAGTGAAACTGGTTGGGAATGGCTTTGTGCTGTCTTGTGACTGGGGCATGGAGGGAGCAGCCTGGCTATCGCCAAACCTCATCTCAATCTACATTGAGATGAGGTCTGGGAACCACACGTTCATTTTCTCTGATTGCCCGGAGCCGTTTATTGGGCTACGAATGTCTATCATATGAGTCTGTACGTAGCTCATAGCCAATCGTATCGATTATACCAGATGACGTATGTAGAGCGACAGAAATTAGATGAGGGAGAAGACGAAGGGTGAGTCGCATAGACGTCGTCATCGTCTTGCCGTCCCTCCCCGTTCTGTGATTGGTTCCCTATCTCAGGCGAAATTCGGATTCCAGGCGCAAGGCAGGGAGGGGGGGGGGGGGGTCTACATTTCACACTTGTGAGTTGTGAATAGGTCAAAGGGTCAACTCTGTCACTCTCTGCTTCCCATCATGCACCATCATCTCTCTCTCTCTCTCTCTCTCTCTCTCTCCCTCTCCCTCTCCCTCTCTCTCTCTCCCTCTCTCTCTCTCTCTCTCTCTCTCTCTCTCTCTCTCTCTCCCCTTCTCCCTCTCTCTCTCTCTCTCTCTCTCTCTCTGTCTCTCTCTCTCTCTCTCTCCCTCTCCCTCTCCCTCTCTCTCTCTCCCCTTCTCCCTCTCCCTCTCTCTCTCTCTCCCCTTCTCCCTCTCTCTCTCTCTCTCTCTCTCTCTCTCTCTCTCTCTCTCTCTCTCTCTCTCTCTCTCTCTCTCTCTCTCTCTCTCTCTCTCTAATGGGAGTCCCCAGACCTTAATTGGTTCCTCTGCGTTCTCACCCCAGGAGTCACCATAAGGATCATCCTCCTCACCTTCTGAAGTGTGTTTTCACGGGCGTCGTTCCTTTAGGGATATGACACTGAAGAGGGTTCGAGGCAGAGTGTGAACGACAGCGTTGCGACACTGCCGTCGGGATCAGACCCAGATCCCTCCGGGGGCGTGTCTTCTACACGGGGAGCACGCCGGCAGGATGGAGCGGGACGTACCTTTCTGGGATAAAGGTGACACACCGGGCTCTGGCGGAGGCAGGAACCTCCACCTTTGAACGTTAAACTGTTTGATTATGTAGTACGGCTCCGGAGTTAACCCCCCTGCTCAGAACGGCAGAGTGGTTCAATGGAGAGAGAGAGAGAGAGAGAGAGAGAGAGAGAGAGAGAGAGAGAGAGGGAGAGGGAGAGGGAGAGCTGCTGGTAGAGGTGCTGGTATCACACCGGTGAGATGACAGATAGCTGTCTCTTCTCTCCGCTCTTCCCGGGCCTCGGGTGGAGGAGAAAGGGGGGCACGTTCACGCGTGAAGGTTTGTTCTGAAGCGACGGGGTGGATGTCAGCCTCACGTATTCAGATGGGAGATATAAAAGGACTTGCTCGGGACGAGTTAGACACGGTTATTCCAGGCACCACCGTGGCCCATCCATGTGAACTCCCTCCCAGCTGGGGATGGGGGAGGTTGGGGGGAGGGGGAGAGACGTGTACAGCTAGGGGGATTGACATGGAGTGAGAAGTGAGATCTGCTTGTTTAGGGCTGTCTTTGTAAGGGTTGTGCACGCCGGTATTCAAGGTGCAGAGTTCATTCACACCGCTGCAGCATTGGGGTTGGAAAGTGGACGTTGCGTCGGTGGCTCGTGGGTTTACCGCCCTGCCTTCTATATAATATACCAATGTATTAATCAATCCCAATCTCATGCACATTTATTTTCCTTGAGGGGCCGACCAGCTGCCGACTTTGACGGTCTTTGTAAGTCTTCCTACTTTAGTGTGTCTGTTTCCTACTTCACGGACGCTTGTTGTTGAGCACCATGAGCTCGTCGCCCGGAGTGATGCACATTTACCCCCGCTTTGACGCTCACATGTTTCTCCGTGTGTTGACACGCGCCGACGGCAGGCAGAGGGGCCGCCGGCCCGAGGCTGAGAGAACGCAATTAGCCTGCGTGTAACGATGTCTCCGTCAGGGCTGATTGGGCCTAATTAACTGCTGCTGGTTTGAAACATTTGGACCGCTTTTGATATCGCCTCGCAACTCATACCTGCAAAGTGTCCGATTGTTACGGTCTGACGTTATTCAGCGGGACGTCAAGAGATAAAGTTGTCTCTCTCTCTCTCTCTCTCTCTCTCTCTCTCTCTCTCTCTCTCTCTCTCTCCCTCCCTCTCTCATTCTCTCTCTCTCTCTCTCTCTCTCTCTCTCTCTCTCTCTCTATCTCTCTCTCTCTCTCTCTCTCTCTCTTTCTCTCTCTCTCTCTCTCGTCCCTTCGTTTAGCCCCCTCTCTCTCTCTCTCTCTCTCTCTCTCTCTCTCTCTCTCTCTCTCTCTCTCTCTCTCTCTCTCTCGTCCCTTCGTTTAGCCCCCTCTCTCTCTCTCTCTCTCTCTCTCTCTCTCTCTCTCTCTCTCTCTCTCTCTCTCTCTCTCTCTTTCTCTCTCTCTCTCTCTCGTCCCTTCGTTCAGTCCTCTCTCTCTCTCTCTCTCTCTCTCTCTCTCTCTCTCTCTCTCTCTCTCTCTCTCGTCCCTTCGTTTAGTCCTCTCTCTCCCCGTCTCCATAGGCTCCACTCGCTGCACACTAATAACTGTCTATCCTGAGCGTTTAACCTTGGGCTCGTCTGTCTGCCCGGGTAGAAAGGATCAGCTCCTGAACCATGAAATCGAGGTGGTTGTGCTTCTTAAAAACGTTACAACCTTTCAGGATTAATCAATTATTGCAATTTGAAATGTCACAAAAAGTATGTGGCTGGATTCACCCGGAGAACTCTGGATCCCATTCCGTGTTCTCCCCGTGCGACCGCTACGAGCTGATGTCGTACGGCATACGAACACACGGTGGAAGAAGATCTGAATAATCCTTCCACAGTCGAGTTGTAGTTTGACCGCTGACGGCCAATATGTACACTTTACCGTGTCCAATACCCTTTTTGAAGCAGTAAGATCCCCCTTACTGCTCCAAAGAAGTTGCTGTTGCATTGCAGGAGAACTTGAATTGAGTGGAAGAGAAACCAGGAGGCTTAGACCGTAAACTGACCTGAATGTCTCATATCCGCTGTTGTTTTAAAAAAAGAAAGCGTCTTGACAAAAGGACGTGGGTGGATGGAGGTCTTTTGTAGTCAATGTTCTCGGAGTTAAAACACAAATACAGCAAACCGTTGAAGCGCTGTTTGAGAGAGTAGATAAGACACTCTGGTCAGCCGCCCACTGGAGCTAACGCAATCAAAGTGTGCACGACTGCATGGAGAGATATTCCTCTCCGGAGCAGAGCTCTGTGCGTGGAGAAGTAGGAGTGTGTGTGTGAGTGCGCAAACAGATTTTCTGGTTAAATAAAGGTTATATTAAAATAACAGTCTTGAATTATATGGACGTTTAGTGACAGCTCCGGGAACGTGCTTGTGTGTGTGTGTGTGTGTGTGTGTGTGTGTGTGTGTGTGTGTGTGTGTGTGTGTGTGTGTGTGTGTGTGTGTGTGTGTGTGTGTGTGTGTGTGTGTGTGTGTGTGTGTGTGTGTGTGTGTTTCTGCGTCTGACGTGAGATGTGACTTGAGCATTCTTGAGTACTAAACTATGAAACACACAAAAGTCCCCTACACCTCCTTGTGGGGACATTTTCGCTTGATTCATTTCGTATATTTAGCACTTAATTAGTTTGTGATTTCAGAATGAATGCCAACTGAGAATTTGATTGGGATTGTCACATTGATGCGTATTGAACGTCCAGCGCTGGTTTAATTTCATTTCCTCACCACCGTGATGTCAAAATAATCATAATAATGTTGGAAAACTGAACGGCGATTTGCTTAAAATAAACTGTGGTTTCTCGCTATCAAGGGCTCTTCCTGTCTCATCTTTAATCCGTTCAAAAACGGCCACACTTTGTGCTTTGTTCAATCACGACTTTAAATATAACCGCAAGTGGTGATTAACGGGGTCCGAGCAAAATTAAAAGTCGGGAACACACTAATGGAAGATACATAAATATGACAGATAATCAAGGAAAGATGTTGATGAAGATGTTCCACTTAATGCAATACTGTGCCTCAGCTCTCAGGTGAGCTGCAAAGCAATGGCCGAATGTCATGTTCAGCTTGTTCATGATGCTATGATCGGGATTTGAACTCTCAACCTAATGATAACCTGTACAAGGCATTAACCCATTGAGCCACTGATAAACCTGAACTGCAGCCTCATTCACATGGTCATGTCTATTGATAAGCCTATAACATCCAGAAAACTCCAAGCACACATTACTCAAGTGAATTAAGGGCTTTCTTAAAAGCAAATACCTGAAAAATATTTGAAATTCTGGGGAAATTAAACATTTGTAGTCAAGAACACTAACGGAAGAAATATAAATATGACAGAGTTAATTATGAAGGGAAAATGGTTAAAAAAAGAAGTTCCACTTAATGCCATACTGTGTCTTGGCAGTCAGATTCTTGGAAACTAATGGGCTGGAATGTTGATGCCTGATGAATTTCAGGTACGGTTCAATGTTGTGTTTCTTAAATGAGTGGCAATGACAGAATATTCAAAATGCTCTAATCAGGATTCAAACTCTCAACCCAAGGATCACCAGTACAAGGAATTATCCCCTTGAGCGACTGACATTGCTGAACTGCATGAAGCCTCATTCACATGGAGAAAATGTCGATTGATAAGCGCACAACATCAAGAAAACTCCAAGCACACATTTCGCAAAATAATGAAGGGCTTTCTTAAAATAGTACAGATCTGAAAATTTGCACTGTTAATGGTATCCACCTAATGATAGCCGTATGGTATTTATACAATAACAAAATGATCATATAGGCAAAATGGGTTGAGCCTGCGGACGTTCTGCTGTTCTGTGAAATTGTGGGAAAACTAAACATTTTTAGAGCAGAATACCAGGGTGAAAAAGATGCATCTGATTATAGAGATCAATATGATCAAAGTGTTTTGAGTCCAGGTCAATCTAGTAAGAAGAAATAGGGCTAGATCAGATTTTTTTTAAATAGTGCCACCTTTGGGTGCAATACCACAATTTGGGTTTATGTGTAGAGGAGGGTATTGGTATCCACCTAATAATAGTCGTATATTTTTTTATGCAATAACAAAATGGTCATGTAAGAAAAATGGGCTAATTGCTCTAACTATATTTGCCAATATTTCTCAAATGGAGCTAAATAAAGCAAATTCTGTGGCGATTTTGATGAATTTTTGATTATTTTTGTAGCCTGCGAATCCTTCATGTTTAGCTTTAATATGAAATTGTGGGAAAAGTAAACATTTTAGGGCATAACACCTTGGTTATAAAAATGCATCTGATTCTAGAGATTGATATTGATATTCTCAACGAATTTTGAGTCCAGGTCAATCTGGTGAAGAGAAATAAGCCTAATTCATATTTTTTCTATAATAGCGCCACCTTTGGGTGCAGTACCACAAATTTGGGTTTATGAGTAGTGGGGGTTATTGGTAACCATACCAGACAATTTTACTTACGCTATAGGCTGCAGTATGACTTTTACAGAATTTGAGGGAAAGAAACCTGTTACAGAAACAATAGGGGACCAAGCAGCTTCACTGCTCGGACCCCTAATAACACCCCTAATAACACCCCTAATAACACCCCTAATAGCACCCCTAATAACACCCCTAATAACTCCCCTAATAACACCCCTAATAGCACCCCTAATAACACCCCTAATAACACCCCTAATAACACCCCTAATAATTTACTGCCACTGGGATGGGATGGTCACTTTTACCATGAATAATCAGAGTCCAGGCTGTGCAGTTACCTCTCACTCAGATGAGTCATACCATAACACAGTCCTACCAAAACATAGTCCTACCATAACACAGTCCTACCAAAACATAGTCCTACCATAACACAGTCCTACCATAACATAGTCCTACCATAACACAGTCCTACCATAACACAGTCCTGCCATAACACAGTCCTACGATAACACAGTCCTACCATAACACAGTCCTGCCATAACACAGTCCTGCCATAACACAGTCCTGCCATAACACAGTCCTGCCATAACACAGTCCTGCCATAACACAGTCCTGCCATAACACAGTCCTGCCATAACACAGTCCTACCATAACACAGTCCTACGTTAACACAGTCCTACCATAACACAGTCCTGCCATAACACAGTCCTGCCATAACACAGTCCTACCATAACACAGTCCTGCCATAACACAGTCCTGCCATAACACAGTCCTGGGATAACACAGTCCTGGGATAACACAGTCCGACCTTAACGCAGCTGGTCTGTGTCTGATTCCCATTCGTAGCTCAGCGCCGTGGAGGGGTTCGGTCCCGGGTCGGAGGCCCAGTGAAGTGCCGTGGAGGGGTTCGGTCCCGGGCGGGAGGCCCAGTGCAGTGCCGTGGAGGGGTTCGGTCCGGGTCAGAGGCCCAGTGCAGTGCCGTGGAGGGGTTCGGTCCCGGGTCGGAGGCCCAGTGCAGTGCCGTGGAGGGGTTCGGTCCCGGGTCGGAGGCCCAGTGAAGTGCCGTGGAGGGGTTCGGTCCCGGGTCGGAGGCCCAGTGAAGTGCCGTGGAGGGGTTCGGTCCCGGGTCGGAGGCCCAGTGCCACAGTGGTGGCTGGGCTCATCACACGGCGCTCATAGCTGGCCATCTTCTTTTCATCAGGGGGGGCCATTTGTCTTCGGTTTTGCGGCACAAGAGCAAGAAATCCTCCAGCGGCGATGCCCGGCTTAGGAGGGCAGAGCCCGCCGCGAGCCGCCGGTCGGACACACACACACACACACACACACACACACACACACACACACACACACACACACACACACACACACACACACACACACACTGATTTATAACCAGGTTTACACTGCTCTGAGAGAGCTTGAGCTAGAGAGAAAGAGTGAGGGCGAGAGAGAGAGAGAGAGAGAGAGAGAGAGAGAGAGAGAGAGAAGGACAGAGAGAGAGAGAGAGAGAGAGAGAGAGAGAGAGAGAGAGAGAGAGAGAGAGAGAGAGAGAGAGAGAGAGAGAGAGAGAGAGAGAGAGAGAGAGAGAGAGGGGAGAGAGAAAGAGAGAGAGAGAGAGAGAGAGAGAGAGAGAGAGAGAGATAGAGTGAGGGCGAGAGAGAGAGAGAGAGAGAGAGAGAGAGAGAGAGAGAGAGAGAGGGAGAGAGAGAGCGGGTCAAGCTGAAATTGGTGTGCCCTTTTTCTTTTCTCGTGCTCTGAGATTTAGGGGCCGTTGGTGGTAAGCGTTAACCCTATTTTGTCTGCAGCACACCGTCACCCGGGGGGGGGGGGGGGGGGGGGGGGGGGGGGGGGGGGGGGGTCAGGGCGTACGGGACAGCATCGTCTCCGGGCCCCTGATGAATAATGCAGGCTCCAAGACACCCTGAGATGTGCAGGATCAAGCCTCTCTCTCTCTCTCTCTCTCTCTCTCTCTCTCTCTCTCTCTCTCTCTCCTCTCCCTCTCCCCCCCCCCCCCCCCCCCTCTCTCTCCCTCTCCCCCCCCCCCCTCTCTCTCTCTCCCAGCTGGAGTTCATTGAGCTGGGCGCGTTCTGCAGGGGGGCTAAAGAGGAGGATGACAACCAAAACAAGTCGGTAAAATGGGCGTCAGCTCCCTCTCTCTGAGTTCAGTTTCTTCGTTTTTTGGTCTTCTTTCCACAGCATACATGAAGTAGTGAAAAGCACCACACACACACACACACACACACACACACACACACACACACACACACACACACACACACACACACACACACACACACACACACACACACACACCCACTCAAAGACACAAACATAGTTAGGAGTTGAGTTCTTCACATTCACATTCAAGAGGCGATGAGGCGAGCGTTTATTAGCCTCTCCTTTGTCTCCGAGCAGACGTCTGAGCGGCGCCCATTCATTGTCATTACCGCCGGCCGCCGTCTCTACTGTATGGAAGTGCGACGGCCGTCAGAGATGGCTAGCCCGGCGGATGTAAAAAAAGCTGGGTCCCTTTCTCTCTGTTCTTCCACACGCCGAATCCACTTCATCATAATCAGCGGCCTCATTCACCCAAGAGAATGGATTATGTGTGCCACGTATATTTTAATCACGGGGCCAAAGTGTCCGACTGGGTGAGATCTAAGGTGCAGGCGGCCGCTGTCCTTTGTCTCCGAACGGTCGCTTTTCAATCACTCGCTTTGTGTGCGACCTCGCCGTCCCGACATGTTGATTATAAGCGTTCATGCCCCAACTTTGTTAGTGTCGGCTGTGTTTTAATCTCCTAATCTTTTAAACTAAGTTGTGTTTCACTCCAAGGCGTGTCCTCTTCAGCGGTCAGGTGAGAAGCCTCCAAAGTGAGACCGGTTCAAACTCTGCTCTATCCGATAAAAATAAAATACATGCTGGTGGTTATAATGACCTTTTTTAATTGTGTCTCGACTATATCAGGGTTCTTTAGAGATAATGATGTTGTCATAATTAAAACTGACTTTTAATCCCATTGCGAGAACGAAGGCAGAAATGAGCCATTGGCCATTCCTCACCCAGTACATCCTCGGGTCCCTGCTACAAAAGCATTGTATATTATCCTCCTGAAATGACATCACGCCCCGTATCAGAGGGAAAGGGAATGTTTGGCAGATCCAAGGTCTTTCTTCCCTTCCCACAAACCCTCTCCATCTGTCCCTTTATTTAACAATTTCAGATTAAATCAATACTAATCCGACTGTGACCCAAAGGGACGTCACTCCCATTGAATAAACCAATCCAATTTGATAAGGACCGGGCTATTTGGATAAGCGTGGCAAGCCAATCAACATTCTCTCTCTCTCTCTATTCTCTCTCTCTCTATTCTCTCTCTATTCTCTCTCTATTCTCTCTCTCTCTCTCTCTCTCTCTCTCTCTCTCTCTCTCTCTCTCTCTCTCTCTCTCTCTCTCTCTCTCTCTCTCTCTCTCTCTCTCTCTCTCTCTCTCTCTCTTTTCTCCTTCTAATGCTTCTGCTTCCCTTGATTGCTGTAACCACTTGAAAAGTAAGTTTAGTGGACTTTTAAGTTCCCAGTTGGTTGTCTCTCTCTCCGGCTGCAGTCTGAACTGAAGTGCTGCTTGCTGCTGTGCAATCTAAAATAAAACATCTGCTGCTGGGGGAGTGATGAGGGGTATTCAGCAACGCGCCATATAATCCCAGTCAAGGAAACAACCTTCACCAAAAAATGTATAGAAATCAATATTTAATCTGTGCCAAATATCAGAGACCGCGCAAAACACTAGGCACTAAACACGGACACTTAAACTGTCCAAACTCCCATTGCCTGTAAACAGGGAGTTTTTACAGGCAATGAAAGACCAAGGACAGAGCAAGAAGTGGGACTACGCGGGTGAAGCGTTGAAATGCTAGGTTGAATTCGGAACACCGTTCTCTCGTGTCCTTGATGGATTCATCCCGAATACTCAAGGTGTCAGCAGGAGACGGTCGTTGAGTGCATGCTTTTTGTTTTTGGTTCGGAGACTCATTCCAATGCATTTACAACACGCATGGAGGCATCAATATTGCAGAGACGTTTGAGGAGCACGCCTGGATGGTTCTTCAAACGTCTGGTCCAAGGTGACCTTCTCAGCAGACACAACAATAGGTTTGAATAACACATCTGCAACCGCAGGTATAGTTATCATGGTGCGAGTCATGCCATCACGTGTAATGACTTGACTACTGAAATTGGCAGGTATTGTGTTGTGTGTGTGTGTGTGTGTGTGTGTGTGTGTGTGTGTGTGTGTGTGTGTGTGTGTGTGTGTGTGTGTGTGTGTGTGTGTGTGTGTGTGTGTGTGTGTGTGTGTGTGTGTGTGTGGCTCAAGAGATGGGGCTCATTCTTTTTCTAATAGGTCTTGCTCCAGTTGGTGCAGGGCTTAAAGGTATATTGCTACCTACCCTTACACACACACACACACACACACACACACACACACACACACACACACACACACACACACACACACACACAGACAAACACACATACGCACACGTTCACGCATGCACACCGACACAAACACACATACGCACACGTACACACACACACACACACACACACACGGTGGTTTACACTCCAAGAAGCAATGCGACCCTCTACTTTCATATCCATTTCTTACCTGAATAGGATAATGAATCCTGACACCAATTACCGGGATGGTGCGGGGTCGTGGGTTGCTACGGCGCTTGTTGATTTGCCGGTGAATAATCATGTCGAATTTACCATATTCACAAGCGAACCCAGAGGAAAATCACACACACACACACACTCACACACACACACACACACACACACACACACACTCACACACACACACACACACACACACACACACTCACACTCACACACGCGCTGACACCCACAGATTGCGCTACGCCATCGCACGCGGCTGACAACAGACAGTTAATCACACTTGACAGGGGATGGGGATTGTCCTCCGGGTTGGGGTTGGCTAGCCCCCTTTCCTCCCTCCTATAAATCCCGCGGACGGGGTTGGGTGGTGGTGGGGGGGGGGACGTATATAAATTCACAGGTGGCGTCACGTCGACACTTTGACAACCACTTGAGTGCTGCTCTGAAACGGTTTGACGTCTCCCGCCGATCTCCAGCCGGAAGGAGTGGGGAAGGGAGAAGCCCCCCCCCCCACCCCCCACCCGCCCCCCACCCCACCCCGACACCTGGCAGTCCACCTGTCAGAAACCTGACACACACACTCTCCAGCACACTCATGGAAGCAGTGACAGGGTGCACATGGGAGGGCGAGAGAGAGAGAGAGAGAGAGAGAGAGAGAGAGAGAGAGAGAGAGAGAGAGAGAGAGAGAGAGAGAGAGAGAAACAGAGTGTGCACGTTATACCAGCACTCAGACTCAGCATACCCCTGCACAGTGTGAGTGTGTGTGCGTGTGTGGGTGTGTGTGTGTGTACAATGTGTGTGTGTGTGTGTGTATGTGTGTGTGTTTGTGGAGTGTGTGTATTTGTGTGTGTGTGTGTGTGTTTGTGGAGTGTGTGTATTTGTGTTTGTGTGTGTGTGTGTGTGTGTGTGTGTGTGTGTGTGTGTGTGTGTGTGTGTGTGTGTGTGTGTGTTTTGGGGGCTGGGGGGGAGGGAGGTGTCTTCGCTATCTCTGACAGGCCGAGTACATCTGTTCCTTTTCACGATTGTGTCGGCATGGCGGCGGAACGAGGCCGTAGCCCCGTCGCCACGGTACCCAGAACAGGGGGGGGGTGGCGGGGACGGCGGGCGGGCTCCTGGAACCGCGTGCGGACCCCGCCGCCATAAGTAGCTTAAGGTGATGATGATGATGATGATGATGATGATGATGATGATGGTGATGATGATGATGATGATGATGATGATGATGATGATGATGATGATGGTGATGATGATGATGCGTTGCAAGGGGATTAAAAATAACAACGACACAAACACCCAGACGGAGTCCGGCCAATGACGTGGTGAACGGGACCACCCGCCCCCCCCCGGGGGGTCGGTCTGATTAGAGAGAGCGACAGGCTGGCAGGGCGGCCGAGAGACAGACAGCTTGTCTGGCAGTTGGTCCCGCCGCCGCCGCCACGCCAAGGTTAGCAAAGGTCAGGCCGCCACATGGCAGCGGACGCCCGCCACCCCGCGCCCCGGCTCAGAGCGCACGCACACACACACACACACAGACGCACGCACACACACACAGACGCACGCACACAGATACACACACAGACGCAAGCACACAGAGACACACACACAGACACACACACACACACACACAAGCACACCAAACGCACGCACGCAAACACGCACGCACATAGACACACACACACACACACACACACAAGCACACCAAACGCACGCACGTACACCCCCGCACGCACGCACGGGTGCTGGCAAACGCATGCACAAACGCACACGCACGCACGCACGCATACACACATGCACGCATGCATGCATACACACACACACACACACACACACACACACACACACACACACACACACACACACACACACAGACACAGACACAGACACACACACACACACACACACACAGGCCGTTCAGCCCCCTCCTCCAGAAGTAGCCGTGACATCAGGGCCACGAGGGCGTCCGCTGCACGTGGCCTCAGCGCCTGGCGTTGGAATAAATCGCTCGGTCGCGAGGGGCTGTGTTTTTAATCATGCAAGTTATTATTATAAATGAATTCAAAAGAATGAATCATTGTTGCTTTAACATGAAGAATATCATTCTAATAGAATGCGCCCAAGGAAATGGCCCCGGCTCTTATTAAGGACGCTCCGCGTTGTGACGGCTCGGCAGCGGACTGCGAGCGCCGGGACGCGGCGCGCTGGGAACGTTGTGGAGCACACTTTGGTCATAATGAACATTTAAGCCTAACAGACTCTGTGACGACACGTCTCTAATAGTGCGTGGATTAATATTTCATGCACATTAGGGTTCCTGAATTATGAACAGATTGTAATTCGCATTAAGAGGAAGACTAATGCGTAAGGAAAATGTTTGGAATATGGTCGACTGTTATATGGGAAGCAACTGTAGACTGCAGTTTTATGCGCATGATGAATGACGGTGTTTGGCCGATTTCTTTTAAAAGGAGTGGTTTAACATTAACCCGAGTAATAAAGGGCTTTTTTTTTGTTCTGAGGAAGGAATGCTGATTCTTCTTCCTCTTACATTTTATTACAACGCGAAAAAAGAGACGGAGATAGGAAAGACAAATGTACTTTAATAGCCCACGATTTTAATAATTCCAACAGACACTAACTTTAAGCTCTCTCCGTGACTTAGCACAGAGAAGAATAATACAACACGCCGGCCATTTTCAGCAACTCACGTCAAAAAAACCCATCAAGGTGTGCCTGAATTCAAAGGCCTTCCACTGATGGTAATTCATTCAGCTGTATTGAGGAATCGATCCTCATTGCCGCCTGCAGAATATTGCTTTCCATCCAACTGTACGCGAGAGTTCTCCCTTTTCCTTCTCCTCTTTTCCAAAGCAAAGCGAGGAAATCAATGGTAAGAACACAGAGCGATTTTGGCACATCAAGCGGGCGCGGGCCCATTCATCATTATTTATCTTGGAGTCGCTCCCCATATAGCTCAATGCATCAGAGCTGATAGCTGGAATGGCTCCGAGGGCGTCCAAGACCGGCCCCCACCCGCCACGACGTGCCCGGGATTTAAGATGGGATTTTGCACATTTCTGCTTTTATTATGGACTAAATAACTGCGGTAATGTCGTGCGAGAGGTGCGAAATGAAAATATAGTATCTAATTAGAGACGTTTCTAAATGCGTGTGTATGGAGAATCAGCCACCACAGCAGCCTCTATGAAACGGTTGATTTGATGCCAATCCCCCCTGCATCGGCCAAGTCCCACAACACACACACACACACATGCACCCACACACATGCACGTACACACACACAAACACACCACACACCACATACACTCCTCCCTGGTGTCTTAGGGCTAATAAATGATATTTCTGTGAGTTGAGAGGAGGTCAAGGCATAGATTTCAGTGTCTAGATTGACTAGAGTCGACAGCGGCAAACATGGGTCAACACACACACACTTACACACACATACACACACACTTACACACACACACACACACACACACACATACACACACACCACATACACCATACACCACACACACACTTACACACACACACTTACACACACACACACTCTACACGTCAAACACACCACACACACCATACCCCACATACACACTTACACACACACACACACACACACACACACACACACACACACACACACACACACACACACACACACACACACACACACACACAACCCCCACAGGCTATATACAACCCTAAAGGTAGGAGGGCCCATTGCGGGAAATTACAATGATGCCATGATTCATCTGAGCCTGAGTGGAAGGAGAGAGTAGAGCACTGAGAGTCCTCCACCGTGGTCAATGGAGCAGAAGAATGGCTCGAAGACAGAGAGAGAGAGAGAGAGAGAGAGAGAGAGAGAGAGAGAGAGAGAGGGAGAGGGAGAGGGAGGGAGAGGGAGAGAGAGAGAGAGAGAGAGAGAGAGGAGAGAGAGAGAGAGAGAGAGAGAGAGAGGGAGAGAGAGAGAGAGAGAGAGAGAGAGAGAGAGAGAGAGAGAGGGAGAGGGAGAGGGAGAGAGAGAGAGGGGGGGGAGAGAGAGAGAGAGTGAGAGAGTGAGAGGGAGTGATTAGATGTGCTGGTCTGTGGCTGAATGAGGAGCGTGGCGGATAATCACAGCGTGATTGAGCTACCTGCTGATTCGAGTGCTGGGCCGAGCGTCCAGGGGAGAGCGGGGCGCCGACGCAGCCTTCCGTACTCTCAGGGCCGCAGCGCCGCGCCTCGGCTCCATGGAACCAGGGCGGGTTCACCTGAAGTCACTCGTAGTCGTTGAGGAGCTCGCCTGATCCATGAAATCACCAGACGGTCGCTGGCCACCGCCACACCAGCCCACACTCCAGGGGCTCACTGGGGGTTTACTGGTGGACGGGAGATGCAGCGAGAGAGGGAGACGGAGAGGGATGGAGGGAGGAGAGAGAGAGGGAGAGATGGAAGGAGGGCGGAGGGAGAGAGAGGGAGGGAAGGAGAGAGAGAGAGAGAGAGAGAGAGAGAGAGGGAGGGAAGGAGAGAGAGTGAGAGAGAGAGGGAGGGAAGGAGAGAGAGAGAGAGAGAGGGAGGGAAGGAGAGAGAGTGAGAGTGAAGGAGAGAGGGATGGAGGAAGGAGAGAGAGAAGGAGGGAAGGAGAAAGAGAGAGAGGGAGAGATGGAAGGAGGGAAGGATGGAGGGAGGGAAAAAACGATGACACACCCATACCATACACACAAACACACCCACACACCCACACACACACATACATACAAACACACACACACACACACACACACACACACACACACACACACACACACACACACACACACACACACACACACACACACACACACACACACACACACACACACACATACATACAAACACACACACTGGTAGCTCCGCTTTTCAAAACAATGACTGCCTTGGCCTTTGATACTGTGATACCTTGGTGGCCAGGCTGACTTGTAGCCCACATCCGTCCGATTGAATACTCAGGCTCATCCCGATCTCTGAGTTTAAAAGCCGCCCGGGGCCATGGTGGTGAGAAACACAGGCTCGGGCTCCTCCAATCACAGCCCTGTTCAGTTGGCCTGTACCCCTGCAGCTCTCTCCCAGAGACCGTACCAGGGATGGCAGATATACTCCGGCTCTCTATATCTACTGTATCTCTCTCTATCTTCATACCCCTTGGATCTGCTTCACCGTGCTCGGAGCAGGAGAGGAAGAGAGCTCTTTCTCTGGTGTTTAGATTGCATCCCGGTCGAATCAGGAGGTGACCGGTCAACATGTGTTGTCGCCTTATTTTCATTTCCGATATCAAAGAACAGGCCGGTGCAAATATGTATTTTTTACTGAAAGAGTGAAAGAAAAGGAATGAAAAACTGTCCTTGGCGTGATAAATACACGGCCGCAGCCGCGGGAAGGGGAGGGGGGGGAGGGAGGGAGGGGGAGAGAGGGGGAGGGAGGGGGAGGGAGGGGGAGGTCATAGGATGTGGGCGCAGAGGAACGGTTGAATCAGGCTGTGTTAGATCGGTGTGTTGGTGTGGCGCTTGATTGGGGCTCTTGTTGTGTTTACTAAAATGAGGTTGGGGGGGAGGGGGGGGGTGTGTGAGGGTGAGGGGGAGGGGGAGGGGGAGGGGGAGGGGGGGGGGGGGGGGGCTACTGAGCCAGGTCACTTGAATGGGAGCGCGTTAATGGAGGAAAATCTGACACCTAGTGAGGCAACACACACAGTCACGCGCCCACGCAGACACACACACATGAAACGATACCCGTTTGCCTACACAAAGACACACACACACACAGACACAGACACACACACACACACACACACATCAAAGTTGAGCTGAACAAAATGTTGGAGAGAGATCAGGTGGGAGGCTGTGCTCGCTTGAAAGCCTGGACAATTGAGTGTGTGTGTGTGTGTGTGTGTGTGTGTGTGTGTGTGTGTGTGTGTGTGTGTGTGTGTGTGTGTGTGTGTGTGTGTGTGTGTGCGCACACGCATCTGCGTGTGTGTATCTACTCAGGTATGCATGGTTGTCACTGTGCGCATGTCTTTATATATATCTAGATACAGATGTACATATATATATATATATATATATACATAGATACACATCTATATATTTAGGTGTGCGTGGATGAATGATGAATGAACGCTGGCCCGTGTGTGTGAGTGACCCTACGGTGAACTGAGCCCTGCGCTGCGCTCTGCGCTGCGTGCTGACAGGTCCTCTCCCAGCCAGCCCGCCCACGGGCCGACAGCGAGCTAAGAACCAGGCACGGTAACAACGGTTGACTCCGTCGCCGTTTACCAGGTCCCATCGATCGCCTTTCGATCTGCCGAAGGTGTGTGGCGGTGGCGGGTAACGCGGTATTCCCGTAATCCGTTGGTGGCGTTGCGTTTGGGTAGATTCTTCGTTGACGTTTGGCCATTGAGTGGATTTATCCTCCTCCGCCTGGGAAGAGAAGTTATTAAATGCCAACACAATTATTGTCTTAGTTGTTAACAGGTATCATGTTTTTGTTTACATCACACTTTATGTCCTTTCCTAATGCTTTGTATATATTTCCAGTCTGTTGTGTTTCAGAGAATCACCACGCATCTAATTACAGGCAGTGAGAGCTCTTGCTTAAGATCCTAATGAACAGTGCGGATCATGGCCGTGCCTGGATTTACAAATGTCACCATACGCTAATCAGCTCGTTCCAAGAAATGCCTTCCTTTATCACAGCTGTTTCAGGCGTTCCAGCGTGACACACACCCGACGCCATTCCAACGGGCCTCTTGATTAAAACAGCAGTTGGGCCTTTTCTGTTCCGTTCGCTCGCTTTTGTCTGAGGTTCGGAAAACCTCTGCATTGTTGCTTAATCCCCGGTTAGTATTTTGTGTCCACCACAGGAACAAGTAGGATTATTAAAAAGCTTGCTGAACTGTGTAGTGCAGTGTGTCAGCTCAGTGAGTCAACCACCACCCCCACCCAACCACCAGGCAGAGCGTCAGTACATGATGGAGGGGGTGGAGTAGGAGGAGGCGTTCAGCACAGGCAGGTGTACCTATAGAACATAACAAGGTCAACTGCGCCTGTGCCATTATGGGAGGGAGGACTTGGAGGAGAACTCTCTCTCCTTCTCCCCCCTGTTCTAGTTGTGTGTGATGCGAGTCTGGGGGGCACCTGTGGGCTGGAGGTGGGGGTGGTGGAGGTGGGGGTGGTGGAGGTGGGGGTGGTGGTGATGGAGGTGGTGGAGGTGGAGAATTGAAGACAGAGGAGGTGATGGAGGTGGTGGATTTATACAGGGTGTTGTTCCTTTTTATACGTTTTCTGTGACATTTTGTTGCTTTTCTTTTTTGTTGTTTTCTGTGAGGTGGGAAACATCAGCGTGTTATTTAGCTTGAGGTGATGTCAGGATACATAATGCAGCGTCACTTTGAATTAATCCCTATCCTATTCAACCCATTACTTCATGCATCACACGGAGGGGAAAGGAGACATTAGAAAACAGACAGGTTCCGAGGCACGGTGTGCACCGAAAAAACGACAACACAAATAACACATCAGCTGGAGAGCGAATTGATACCGCAACACTCAATTAACTCACAATCAATCACGCTAATCATCACTTACAAGAAGAACCACAGAGAGCGTTTTCTGGCAACCGGAAAGTTGCTGGTTTCATCCCCTGCCCCCCTCTACTGCCGAGGTGTCCCTGAGCAGGTCACCCCACCACAACACCGGGCTGTTGCCTAGCATGTCTGAACCCCCCGTCGGTGAGTGAATGTGCGCATGAATGGGTGAACGTGAGGCTCCCATTGTAGAAGCGCTTTGATTTTCCACAGTTTAGAAAAAGCGCTATATTAATGCGGTCCATTTATTTGCTGTCATTTAAAATACTCGTCCCAGCTGTACCCCACTGCGTTGAGATAGAGGCCATATGTAAATATCAAAGGCAACTTAGACCTTCGTTCTCAATGTCACTCCAACGCCAGCGCTTGGGCCGCTCTCGACTGCAGGTTTTCATTCATATTTACGCTATCTGACTTTGCTGTCAGCATGCGTCTCCATTTGCTCTCCAACACATGGTGTATGGCCCCGGTTTGATGCTGCTGGTGTATCATTGGAATAAAGGTTTGTTGATGGACTGTTCTCTCGGAGCGCCGGTCGATTGGTAGGATGGAGTGGGAATATGTGGAAAGTTATGAAGCAACACAACTGTAGCTTGTCTTTTTCGACTGGTTGCTATCAGAGTACAACCATGGCAACCCATTTTTTTTTTTCAGGAATGAGGTTAGTTTTCAGAGACGGGTTATACAGTTCTACACTTTGGGAGTACAGTTTTCTTTTTCTCGGATTAGTTGTCAGATACAGTTTTCTGTTTATTAGAAAGTGCATGGAGTTCGTTTATAACTTCAGGTTGTGGTGCGGGGGACTTCGGGAAAACTTCAGCCAGTTAGTAGTGGAATGGAAAAGCAACTCCTGTAATACCAATCCCAATCAGACTGCCTTCCCTGCCCCAAGATTCACCTTTTGCCCCAATGACCCCAAATATAGTACATTTTTCCATGATATTGAACTAATAACGGCACCCAAAACACAGATTTTCCATGTAAATTTGTGTATTTCTCAGGTCTAGGGCAGTATATATATATATATAGATAGTATTAATACACGTGATGATAAATGACGTCAGTCCGAAGCAGAGTCTCTCTCCTCTCAGTCTCAGCGGGCTCAGAGCCCTTCTGATAGCGTCACGTTCTCAGCTCTTAGCTTTGATGAATAAAGACCCATATGGGTGCGTCTGACGAGCCCCCGTCCGCAATCTAGCGATGATAAAACGAGTTTGCACATGTCACAAGTGACATAATGAGGACGATGAGATGTTGTTCTGGTGGGAGACTGAATGCTGTCTATGGCCCCCCCCTTTCAAATCCCCCCCCCCACTGCTTTGAAAAACAATGGAATAAGGATGTGAATCTGGCTTACAGATATCCATCATGTGTGTGTATCTGTGTGACTGCGTGTCTGTCTCTTTTTCTGTGTCCATCTGTCTGTCTATGTGTGTGTGTGTGTGTCTGTATGTGAGTCTGTGTGTTGGTGTGTGTGTGTGTGTGTGTCTGTATGTGAGTCTGTGTGTTGGTGTGTGTGTGTGTCTGTATGTGAGTCTGTGAGTCTGTGTGTTGGTGTGTGTGTGTGTGTGTGTGTGTGTGTGTGTGTGTGTGTGTGTGTGTGTGTGTGTGTGTGTGTGTGTGTGTGTGTGTGTCTGTCTGTGAGTCCGTGAGTCTGTGTGTGTGTGTTTGTGTCTCTGTATCTGAGTTTGTGTGTGTGTGTGTGTGTCTGTTTGTTTAGCTGTCTGTCTGTCTGGCAAACTAACTATATACATATATCCAGGTAATGAACATATTTATCATACAATATGATACCATTACACCCTGATAATAAGGACGCACCGTCTGTCTTTGTGGCGCTCCTTTCATCAAGCCGATCATCAGCTAACCAAGAACCTCAAAAGGACGTGTGAGCGAGATGAAACGACTCCTCAGATTCAAACGTCAGGGATCTAATAAAGGAGATATCGAGAGGTGTTGATTCGACTTCAGGCGAACACAGCCAGAGCAAACACGGCTCACCCACCACCCATCAGAGCTCACCTGCGCCCCGATCCCGTGTCATGTATTCCAGGGAGACATCTGCGCCCGTATTGACTCTGGAGTCATCTCATCTCCATGCCTGCATCCATGTTTCAGCGAGCATGGTGTACACACAGTGGGCTCTCCATGGCTCAACCCTTCTGTGTACAGAATATAATAACCTCTATACTTCATATATATACATATATATGCCAAGAGTCGTATCTGCTACCGAAGCAGAGGCGTGATTCTGTGGGCGACATCGTTAGGAGATATGTACGTTGAGTGACCGTGGCAGAACAAAAGACGGCTCGTATGAATCTTGCATGGAGCGGTGAACTTGGGTGTCACTAAGCACCGTCCCTATTTCTGTCCTCGATTTGAATCCTTTCAGAAAATGCATGTTTCTCAATCCCGTTAGAGCGTTCAGGCCGACCGTCACAGCCGCACTTTTCATTCTGTGTTTGGCTGTCAGCTTCCTGTTGACTCAAACCTACTTCCTGTCCACTTCTCTGCTCCTTCCACTGTATTTCTTCTTCTTCCTTCAGAAAACAGCAACTTTCTTTGGCATTCTTCTCCAGGTCGGGATCGATAAGCAGATAGTCTATTATGAAAATATGGATTTTCCTCCACAACGCTGAAGCTGGTAAGTCAACATATATAGGCAGCTCTCTGAATAATATGAGGCCGTTGTGAAGGAAGACTGAGATGAAGACGGAGTGCGGGCACCATGAATAAAAGAAGACCCACTCATCCATAACCTGAGGAGACTCTGTCTGACCTAGAGCTACACAACGCACACAAACCCAAGTACGAACACACTAATGCAAACACACGCGCATGCACACGCACACATGCAACCACACACGAGAACATGCACACACAAGAGCACACAAATACACACACACATATATACACAGATGCACACTCACACATGCACGCATG
>NW_026613484.1:0-25000 GCF_026213295.1 Gadus chalcogrammus | reverse complement strand
CTGTTTTTTGGGGGCGGTGTGTGGGGGGGAGGGGGGGGGGTATGGGGCTGAACTTGACAAGCGACATTTAGCGGGGCTCCTTGGGGTCGGCGATGGTGTCACAGGGCCCCTGGCCCCCGCCGTGATGCACGGCGTTCACTCTGCCGCTCCCCGACAGAAGATAGTCCCCAATCGGATGTGACATTGGTTACACCCCGCCGAGCCGCCCCATCACAGGGCGGGAATTAAGGGCGTGATTATGGGATGTACTGTCACATCAAGTTCATCCCGCTCATCAGCTGCACACCAGCCGTCTGCAAAGACCCTCCAGAACCCTCAAGACCCTCCTAGATCTGGCCTGGCTATTGCCAGACCAAGCTCGGTCGTAGATTGCCCGTTGGTCTGCGGAGGCTGCTGTCATTTTCTTCAGCTCAAGAGGCGTGATCAACAGGCCTAGTTTAACTGACTCTGTACGCGATTGGCTGCTTGCCGTCGCTTCCCTGGCGTCCTTGTGTTAAACCAGCCAATAGCGCGCCAGGGGGAAAAGCCAGCTTGGTGATTGGCTCCCGCAAAAGCATATCGGAAGCAGAAAGAAATGTATTTCTCCTCTCCTGCTGAAGGGCGAATTCAAATCACGGGCAGAACGGGCTGGGGGTACCCAGACCCTCACAGACCCTGACAGACCCTCAGAGACCCTCTCTAATAAACATCACCTTCGTTTTCAGTTTGTTTCGGTTGTTATGTTGTTCGTATCCTCTTGGGATTTAAGCGCCAGCCAACTGTTTTATTCCACATGAAGGGAGTACACTTTGTGGCGCAACAACCAGTCGCTGCATTTTTCGGGTTAGACCAAATGGCCGAAGGGAGCACTAGAAAGAAAGAGGGAGAGAGACGGATAGGGAGAGAGAGAGAGAGAGAGAGAGAGAGAGAGAGAGAGAGAGAGAGAGAGAGAGAGAGAGAGAGAGAGAGAGAGAGAGAGAGAGAGAGAGAGAGAGAGAGAGAGAGAGAGAGAGAGAGAGAGAGAGAAGTTAAACTGCACAACACCATTACCACACCTGTGTGGCCATGATGATGGAAGTGGGAGTGACAGGAAGGCGTATACGCTGGCAATTCAAATGAAAAGAGTTTCACCTGAGGTGGAGAAAGGTCAGGTGAGGTTAGCTAAGGCGTGCATTGCTAGGCCCGGCCTGGCATACTGTAAGCATCTCAACACGACACACTTTGTTGTACGCACCGGAATCCTTTCCCACGTGACCTGGAAAACATTGCTTTGAATTCAGCTACTTCGGCTCAATTCATCATGGAAATTAAATGTTTAATTCGTTTTTATGTTTTAATCAGCATGCACCACCTCCACCTCTTCAGTCCTTGTAGGGCTAATACCTTTAATGCCGTAGGGTGGTCCCTTTGCACTGGGCTTCTAAAGGAGGTTGTTTTGTCTGGGAGAAAGAGCTGGTGCAGTGACTCCAAACAGCGAGGAGCATGACAAGGTTGAATGCGAGAAGCAATTCAGCCCAAATTAAACTACACTGAGCACCAAACCAGAAAACAGCATCATGTCTGTTCCTTATAAGACAATGTGTGATAATTTAATGGTTGAAAAACTAAATAAATTCAAATGATTAAATCTAGAAAGTACTCAATTTCCAAAGAAATGGTCCCCACGCACATTTTCTTGTCACGATAAAAGCTAGCTTGTTAGCTAATTGGGTGAGATGTTTTTTTATATCAGCGCTAATTGCCATGTTGAATGACGTCTGTAACGCTTTTGCCGTACAATTTCATAATAAGCCGTATTGGTATTGTTAAGTTGTCCCTGAAATAATTTTCCGCTCCGAAAGAAAAACAAAGAATAAAAAAGGACAAATTGAGCGGATCAGTGGGTCTGAGCGCGTGTACGAGGTGAAGGCAGCTCTCTTCGTCTGAGCAGCTATTTCTGCGCAACAAATGTCAATCTCACAAGTGGTGTCAACAACAGGGTTAGCCTCAAAGCTACACGCAGCCACATGCTATCGGGTAAAACATAATATAGCCTTGTTAGCGAGCAACGTAGGGTTCAGGAGCCGGAACCGCTCCTGTTTGGTTAGCATGATGTCTGCGTGCCTCCGTATTCCAGCGCTTAAGGAACCTCAAATCATCCTAAATTGGCGGCATAATGTTTTCTCGCACCTCTGTGGAACCACCATCTGCGTCTGCATCTGGAAGCCAAGCTCCCCACAGAGAAGGTGTTGAACATTACCTTGTCTATATTTAGCTGCCATGATAGCAAGCAACTGCTGTCACTCTCCGTTCTCATTACACCGCGAGGGCAACCCTGCAACCTTTGAATTAATTAGCCGCTGCACATCAATTAGCCCCCTTCAGCTAGCGCTTCACGTGAGACAACGCGCTCCTCGAACCGTGTCAACCCGAGAATAACAAGAACACTACCAACATGTCAGAACGAGAGGGAAAATGTTGGATTAGATTATTATTGCTGCCAATGTAAATGTTACGTTTTGCAAATTATTTTATCATTCTAAGCGAAAGCATGAATGCCGTAGAAAGGAAAATGACTCACATTAAAGTAAAAATGTGATAATGTATTATTATAATAATCATTTAACAAAGAAGCTTCAATACATCTCTGTAATTCCATGGCTTTTGCACTTCAGTTTGATGCATCTTTTAAATTGCAGACATAGAAAGTTTGGCACATCACTCAATTCCGGTAGAAAAAAACAACATAAACCCATTGCTAAATAACTACAATAATCCATCACATTTTCGGGTTGTCTCGGCTGATATGGATGGACTTGAAGTGTATGCATGCGGGATAGCACTGCTTCTCCTGCAGCCCGCCCACACCTGGGAATACTCCATCGCAGGTGTCCAGCTGGGGCCTACAGGCTTATTTTAACAAGTGCTCACTGCAATTACCCAAATGCTCCACTTCTGATCAAAAACATCAAGCTAGGGCGAGAGAGAGAGAGAGAGAGAGAGAGAGAGAGAGAGAGAGAGAGAGAGAGAGAGGAAGAAGGGAGAGCGAGAGAGAGTGGGAGAGAGAGAGAGAGAGAGAGAGAGAGAGAGAGAGAGAGAGAGAGAGAGAGAGAGAGAGAGAGAGAGAGAGAGAGAGAGAGAGAGAAGGGAGAGCGAGAGAGAGTGGGAGAGATAGAGAGAGAGAGAGAGAGAGCGAAAGAGAGATGTATATTTTCGCTCCTCGCACCACCCCGGCATGCAGATCAGGAGATGGAAAAAATAGAAATGGAGTAGCAGAAAAAACTGTTTGAAAAGGAAATGAGATGGCTTTATTTTAAAACTAGAACCGTGGCAAGGGCATGCTTTTTTTATGACGTCGCCACCATACTGCCCATGGACATAATAATAACAGAGTAGCTCCCTCAGTCTGCTGATGGCATACGGGTGAATAATAGCTGGCCTGGGACACTAGGTTTGAAAGCGATGAATTATACATTGACCTCTGCCATCAACAAGTGGGCCTGATAGACTCAATTAGCAGTCGATCCTATATCATCTCTGTCGTTATCAACGCAAACCGCGTGTCTCCGAGAACAACACCCTTGAAGGTCGTTACGAGGTAAATTGGCGGATGGAATCATTAATGAAAGCCGGTTTAGTGTTAATAATGATAGGACTGTGCCGTGATAGAGAGCAGACGACAACAGGCTATCTGGAAAGTACCAGCAGGTATAAAATAATGTTTCTATAACCAGCGTTCCCAAGGCTGTGTGTCTGGCACCTTCATAATGTCCTCAGAAAGTGGCTGCAGCTGTTGGAAAATCATGGAAAAAACCTCCCCTTCAGTGGCTCTTTACAGTGAGCGCAGCAGATTATTTGATGTGGAACACTTTACAGTGTTTTGTATTTTTGTCAGGAGATATGACTAGAATCATAATTCAAGAAGAAAACAGCCTTACTTGGAGTTGATGGCATGCACTAACCCCAGTCAATGGTGAAATAAATACGAGTTTCTGAATAATGGATTGTTCCAGCAATATTATGGTCTCCGATTGATACATGAGGTAAAATAACATAAATGCGGGTGGACAAACACAAAACTAAAGTATATAACGATTAAGATGCAGTACATCTTCTGAAAAGGAATTTGGAATCATAAAGTTAACGACATGAAAAGAGAATTGACCGTTTCACACTCATTGCCTTTTCTCTGCTCATACATTATGAACCAAGTCCAAACTTGCGGGTATTCTATTACGATCAAAATAAAACCATCGGGCCCGATCCAAACTGATCAGTAAGTAGAACTCTATCCACTTTAACTCCTGGCTATCCAATATTTATTTATAAAATCAAATCCTCCTTTACTTTAACCCGCACTAATATACTATTTATACTATTACTTTACTATTTATACTATTCACTGTTTAGAAATTTACCAGACGCCTTTATCCAATAGACACACATTATTATTAATGGCACGTTTCCACCGGAGGGTAAGGTTCGGTTCGCAAAGGTGCGGCACGGATCGCGTTTCCCCCGCCAAAAGTGGCCGTGACCCGGACTGAGCCGTACTGAGCCATACTCGTCTCGCAGGGTCTGAAAGGGTACTCGTCTGAAAGGGTGCCGGCAAGTTCGAGCTACACACGCCCTCTGTTGATTGGTCGACAGAATCGTCACTTCCGGGCGACATGGGGATAATAACAAAGAAACAAAAGTACCCACAAGGTATTATTCTGGACAGCGGACACGTCGCGCAACCCTTTAGCTTGGGCGAACAAGGAGGTGGAGGTGTTCCCAAACTGTTGCTGGACGACTTCCAAGGTAGCTCTTGGTTTAATGTGACGCGTTCCTCTTTTCCATTGTTTTTATTGAGCAGGCTACACTGTGTCGCGCTGCTATGATGTCACAATGTCTACGTAGCTGCCACGGCGATCGACATCCGGCCTACCATAAGGGTACTGTCGGCGGTGGAAACGCGACCTCGGAACTGAGCTGGGCGATACCGCCCCCTCCCTACCGGACTGAGGCGAACCGAACCGTAGCGCACCCTCCGGTGAAAATGCGCCATAAGAAGCAGATACCGGGTTTGGGTTCTGCCTCCAGGGACGGTTTGAATGTGATCGTTCCAACCTGCTTTATTTGCAAATGTTTACGTAATAATTACACAAGCCTCTGAATAAGAATTAAGAACAATGCTTCTGCTGAATCATGCCGTGGGAAATGTCCCACGTTTCATATTCAACACAGCCACTGTTTGTGAGCTCAGCCTCATGCTGGTTTTAATTGAATGCACAGGCGACTCTGTGTTCTTTGTACACGGTAGAGCTCTTTGCATGGCTCAGCACTTTCATTTCAATCAAAATTAGCTCCAAAGAAGTTACAGCTTCTCCTGCGTTGAATCTTGAACACAGATATTACTTCTGTCGTCGCGCTCGTTTGAATCCGTCCTCGCCCTTTGAGATTCATAGCTATTGATGTCTCACATAAACACTTTTCTTCTCCAATATAGATTAAAAGAAAACTGTGGGGGGGGGGTGGGGACGACGACGAGAGAGGCAATCTGATGAGGAGGAGAAGAGAAGAGAAGGATGCAGATAAAGAATTGGATTCAGTCATGAATTTGAATAATGGCGGAGGAAAATGGCCCAGGTTATTCCGAGGGATAAATCATATCTCCCAGCGCTCCCGGCAGCGGCTTGTCCATCCTTGTGCGTCATTAGTCATCTTGACGAAAAATAAAGGAAAAAACAAAACAAACGCAGCCAAAACAGCGCACACTCGACACGGCTTGTCTGGCTGGCAATCCTGACCTTGCGTCTGAGAAAACAAAATGAGGAAAGTGTCTCTGGATCTGCGCGTGTTGCTGCTCGTATCATTGCATCAGTTCTGGCAGAAGGGAAAAACACTTTTGTTTTGATTAATTCTCAAAATTGCAAAAACGCAAGGAGGCTTATTGAATCTTCCTTGTAACCACTGATATGGTATTGCGTTATTTCCCCCCCACCCCTCCCAAAAAAAATAAAGTACATTGTGTCATTCAGGTGTGTATGGTAATTCTCAGGAGGGACGATAAAACTCATTCCCGTCTTTTTGAAAGGTTAATTGCATTATTGGGGACCCGGCAGTGAGACGGGGCCACGGGCGTCACAAACAGAGCTCCATCACAAACAGAGCTCCATCACCCAGCTCCATCACAAACAGACCTCCACCTCCCAGCACCATCACAAACAGAGCTCCACCTCCCAGCGCCATCACGGACAGAGCTCCATCACCCAGCGCCATCACAAACAGAGCTCCACCTCCCAGCGCCATCACAAACAGACCTCCACCTCCCAGCGCCGTCACAGAGCTCCACCTCCCAGCACCATCACAGACCTCCACCTCCCAGCGCCATCACAGACAGAGCTCCACCTCCCAGCGCCATCACAGACAGACCTCCACCTCCCAGCACCATCACAAACAGACCTCCACCTCCCAGCGCCATCACAGACAGACCTCCATCACCCAGCGCCATCACAAACAGACCTCCACCTCCCAGCACCATCACAAACAGACCTCCACCTCCCAGCGCCATCACAGACAGACCTCCATCACCCAGCGCCATCACAGACAGACCTCCACCTCCCAGCGCCATCACAGACAGAGCTCCACCTCCCAGCACCATCACAGAGAGAGCTCCACCACCCAGCGCCATCACAGACAGAGCTCCACCTCCCAGCACCATCACAGACAGAGCTCCATCACCCAGCGCCATCACAGACAGAGCTCCACCTCCCAGCACCATCACAGACAGAGCTCCACCTCCCAGCACCATCACAGACAGAGCTCCATCACCCAGCGCCATCACAGACAGAGCTCCACCTCCCAGCACCATCACAGACCTCCACCTCCCAGCTCCATCACAGACAGAGCTCCACCTCCCAGCACCATCACAGACAGACCTCCACCTCCCAGCACCATCACAGACAGACCTCCACCTCCCAGCACCATCACAGACAGACCTCCACCTCCCAGCACCATCACAGACAGAGCTCCATCACCCAGCGCCATCACAGACAGAGCTCCACCTCCCAGCGCCATCACAGACAGACCTCCACCTCCCAGCACCATCACAGACAGAGCTCCACCTCCCAGCACCATCACAGACCTCCACCTCCCAGCTCCATCACAGACAGAGCTCCACCTCCCAGCACCATCACAGACAGACCTCCACCACCCAGCACCATCACGGACAGACCTCCACCCTCCAGCCTTACTCTGATGATCAACATGCAGATACGTGGAGGTCAGCGGTGCCGTCGCCACCCGATTAATATTTCATGGCCCAGGTTTCACAAGTAGCAGGTTTCACAGCTCAGCCCGCGCAGCTCGGGTTCCCAGCGGGGGGAGTCGGAGGCTGGAAACGCTATCGGCAGGAAGAGATGCGATCTCCTCTGGGGGGGAGGGGGGGGGGGGGGCTCGGACCTAATCATGATAATAGATGGGCTTTTTTTAGGTCTATGGGGTCCCAGGATGTGAGCTTTCGCGGAACCATGCACACATATGCTAACACACCCATGCGCACCCACATGCTAACACACACACACGCGCAGACATGCACACACACACACACGCGCAGACATGCACACACACACACACACACACACACACACACACACACACACACACACACACACACACACACACACACACACACACACACACACACACACACACACACACACCACACAGACCAAAACTGAACCTTTCTCATGTACTCAAGAGACTTCAGCGAACCCGGTCAATAAGCCGTCGGCCTCTCAGGTTCATGGGCCGGTAGAAGGTGGCAAAACAGATGAACCGCCTCGTCCTCTCAGGGCACGGTGTGGAGCCGGAAGACGCAGTGCGGGACGCCTTGTGGCTTCCTGACGCATGACGTTACTTCTTGGCGCTACTTCCTGGTGCCTGCCTCATGGTGTTACTACTACCATGCGTTACATCCTGGGCTTACTTCCTCGCGCCTGGCATCATCGTCTTGCATTACGTCCTGGTATTACTTCCTGGCGCCTGGCGTTACTTCCCGGCACCTGGCGTTATTTCCCGGCGCCTGGCGTTACTTCCTGTCGCCTGCCGTTACTTGGAGACGACACCCCTGCTCAGAGTGAACCGTCTGTGTCCCGTTGCCAGGACGATAAATGTTTCATCTGGGCCCGCAACGCCGCCATGGTGGCACATCAGACATATGACAGAGGGTCTCAGTCAAGCCCGGGGACTCTACTACTCCCCCCACCCCCCCCCCCCCCCCCCCACCACCTAGGCCTACTACACAACCCAGCACTATATGTGTCACGGGGAATGTGACATGCAGCGACGGAGTGGAATCCAGGGGCCACTCAGTGATTCATCTAATGCGTCCCCTCGACGTCTGACAGCCGGCTGGAATAACATCAGCAGCAGCAGCAGCAGCATCGGTGGCGGCGGTGGGGGCGAAGGGTCTGGCCGCCATTATAGCACGTTGAGAGGTGTTTGCAGAGCAATGTATGCCCCCCCCCCCCCTTGTGAACAACCAACAACCAGAAGGTGAGAAAACACATCCAGCAATATTAAGTTCTCAAAAATTGCAGCAAACGCATATTAAAAAGGGATAACTCTCCTGGGACGCGTTGTATTGTTATCAATTGATTTAAACAAGGCCCGTGTAAACTGGTCTCTCGTCCTTGCACTTAAAATTAGGGTTAGAAAATAGGGTTAGAAAATTGTGTAGCATCTTATCCTAGCTATCTTTGTTTTAAACAGGGAATGGCTTAACCTAGCGATTGTTAGTGCTTGACACTTGGTTCTATGAACATCCTTACTGTACCGACAGCGGTATATTGTCGTTTCTCTTTCTTCTGCCAAATGTACTTATTGTTAGTCGCTTTGGATAAAAGCGTTTGATAAACACCCTTAATGTAAATTTAAATGTAAACTAGGCCGATGTAAGCAGGTGTCTAGATGAACTGGTTTAGATTCAAGCACAGAAAAGGCTACACAGTTTTACGTCGCATTGAACCAGAACCAGAACTGCTTTGGGTTTCTTCATGGGATCCAAGTTGCTTTTTACATCAACATGATTAGACAGCAATAATAAGCATGTGACCGATGCCTCACAAAGCACAAACTCAAATTGCAGCAATTGAGGATGAAAGCTTCTGAAAGCATGCGATTCCCAAACCCAAATTGGCTCCATCTCCCCCTGACCAGGATTGCTTTGGTCCCAATCTCGGGTAATCTGATGATTCTGTGGAATTTCCGGTTCATGGGAAAGAAATGTATTTTTTCCGGATGACACCAGCGAGGGCAGGTGATAGTGTGACCACATGTTCCATAAGAGGAGCAGCAGGAGAGGTCTTTATGAAGGTGAGACCTAACGCCTTGTTCACGCTACATGCGTTTGTCGGCGGATGGGGGCTTTTTGACGCATCTGTGTGTTTTCCTGGGGTGTATTACAAAGGTGATTTCATTGGGACAGCACTATTTGCATAACGCGATCTGATTGGACGACGGATCCGTTGCTGCCTGAAAAGTTGAACATTTCTCAACTTTTGACGCAGGCCACGGAGCCGAAGAAACGGACGGACCCACAATGCATTTCGCGTTCATAGTCAATGAGATCTGTCGACGGACGCACTACCTCTCGCACAGTGGCGTTTCTACATGTAAAAAAAAAAGGTGGGGCTAGGCTATTATTTTATATTCTTTTAAATGACGAACCAGTGTTCGTGACGTCAACCGTTTATTTTCACAGCCGTGGCGATCTTTGTAGACGTTGACTCCCCCTGCTCCCGGCTATCCTGCACAACACAGGACTGTATGTACAAATCTAGTTCAACATCTGACCTGTGAAGGGCAGTCATACGCTAAACAGCATCTAAACTGCCGAAATCATTCAACAAAAATGGTAGAACCATTCACTTTTATTATTGTTTCTACTGGCTTTTCAGGCATACAGACATCCATCCAAACTAATTATGGGGCATTTTAATTTAGTTTGAAATTCATTTTTGGAAAAAGTTACAGCCCTAATATATTATAAATAAAAATGGTAATTTTCATAAAAAAGCAAAAGTATTTCAAAATAGAGATTGAGATTCCTTCATTGGTCTTACTTAGTCAGGGTCCCACCATGCTGTTTGTAGCCCTGGCTTGTGTTTCCAATTCTCTATTCAGCCCTCCAAGGCACCCACAAGCACCTGCCAGGACAGCAGGCAGGTACTGGGACCATCACAACCATTACAAATAAAAATATACTTTTATACTTCTATTCAGTATGCTGGGCTTTTTGTTTTTTAACTAGGTGACTGTTCTCCATGTATCATATATATATATATATATATATATATATATATATATATATATATATATATATATATTCAAATTCTTATTACATTAATAATAATTGGAATTTAATATATTATTATATTAAATATTCAATAATGAAAGTATCGTTTTTAAAAGTTTTTAAACTTTAAACTAAGCTTCAGTAAACCTCAGAATAAAATGATACCATGCAAACAGCTGTAAGAGCTACTATAAGAACCCAATGTCATTTTACCATGAGTACACCTCCCATAGGCCTAAGCAGTGTCCTGGAGGAGAAATCAAAGAAAATAGCTTAAGAAATTATTCAGAATGGCCTGTCTTGGTTTAAAGTCCGCTCGCCACCACGACAAGGCGCAGGACAGCAGTGGGAACAGACTGGAAAAACATAATTAGACTGAAGAGCACAAGACATAAGGCGTTTTACCTCTAATTCTTCCTCCAGACTAAGGGTCTCAAATCTGTGCTCCAATAGATGATCTACCACATTCATGTTGTCGATTCGTTTTCGTTTGTGTTCCTCCGGCATAGTTTGTTAGCAAAGTTATCCTTCTCCTTCTCTCCTTCGCTACCGGACTTCTTGCGTGCGGCACGTGCGGTGAGGTGGGAGGTCACTCGAGTCATGACTCATCACGTGCCTCACCCTACAGCCAATGAACGGTGAAAAACGAGGGCACTGTCACGTTAAAATTGTACCGGGGGCGCAAATTGTACCGGCCTACGTCATCGTTTGTTTACATCCTGACAACCTGACAACCTGCCCGGCAACAGACGACGCGATGCAGAAAACATGTTTCCAAACGACGAAATAACATAATACAGATAGCGGATCGCTATCTGTATTATGATAGATAGCGATAACACTTGTTTTTACTTTATATTTGTATTGTATTTAATTGTTTAATC
Source organism: Gadus chalcogrammus (assembly GCF_026213295.1). Taxonomy (NCBI): domain Eukaryota; kingdom Metazoa; phylum Chordata; class Actinopteri; order Gadiformes; family Gadidae; genus Gadus; species Gadus chalcogrammus. The sequence goes on along the minus strand of NW_026613484.1, from coordinate 13,816 downwards.
GAAACAATAAAAAAATGTGCCCACGAAACGGGCGATCGCGTCAAATGACGCGTCAAATCACGTAGGAAGGTTCTTGAACATTCTAGACTATGAAACCTGCTTAAAACACTGTTTACTAGCTAAATTCGATTAAACAATTCAATACAATACAAATATAAAGTAAAAACAAGTGTTATCTAGCGATCCGTTATCTGTATTATGTTTCAAGAACCCTCCTACGTCATTTGACGCGATCGCCCGTTTCGCGGGCAAAACATTTGTCATTTGACGCGATCGCCCGTTTTGCGGGCAAATTTTTTTATTGTTTCGATTAAACAATTAAATACAATACAAATATAAAGTAAAAACAATTGTTATCGCTATCTATCATAATACAGATAGCGATCCGCTATCTGTATTATGTTATTTCGTCGTTTGGAAACATGTTTTCTGCATCGCGTCGTCTGTTGCCGGGCAGGTTGTCAGGATGTAAACAAACGATGACGTAGGCCGGTACAATTTTCGCCCCCGGTACAATTTTAACGTGACAGCACCACTTCCACGAGCTAGCCCCACAAGTAAAGTAATCTCCGTCCACTTCAACAGAGAAACACGCTGAGCATGCGCATTTCAGTTTTTCAAGTCCAATACACATTACATTGGGCTGGCGGGGCTAGCCCCTCAAGACGAACTCAGCCGGAAGGAGCAAGCCAGGGTCGACTAAAAATGAAATAAAATATGTATAATTTTTTTTATATACATAGATTTTTTCTTTTTCATTTTCTGTTCTTGTTTTCTTGTGAGAGTAGGTGGGGCCAAGCCCCACTTGCCCCTAATGACCAGTCGCCACTGCGTCTCGCACAAAGGACAACTCTGCTGTCTGTTCATAGACAATCCCCTCCCCGATCCTGCGTCGATACTCAGTTTCCATGGCAACGTCTAATTAAATTTCACGGCAAAAAAAACTTTTTCGGTTTCCGTCGTAATTGTCATTCCTTCATTTCTTTTTAAATATGTTTCCGGTCGAGTTTGTTTTGAATGGCCTTTTCCTAATTCATAATTCATGTCACTTGGGGTACCTCTTTTGAAGTTGCGCTGTGCAACTTTGAGCCCTTTTCCCCGTTAGTGAGTGGGAGACTTATTGGAATTAAAAGAATTCAGTCTCAGCGCTCCGTCCTCCTAACCGGCTCGGCGGCTGTGTGATGAAGACCAGCGGAGCGTGGCGATGGGGGTGGGGGGGATAGTACGATTCTTAGAAACAAAGAGAGAGTCGGCAGAATTTTTCATTGTTAGAATATATTAGTTGTAGGATGGGAATTAGCCGATAACAATATTGAAAACACTTTCGCACAGTGTTGATTACAGAGAGGTCTCACGTTTTGACAGGGCGACAGTCAGTGGAAAGGAACACAGATCAGATCAATATGGAATATAATGCAGTTTGCCGTTGACATGATTTAAACAGGTAGGAAATAAATCACCTTTGTAGGCGGAACCAAAAAGCAAACAATAAAAGAATAAAAAAGTTATTTTCTTCGCCTGAAATTGATTGCAACTGGAAGAAGATCTTTGACTTTACTTTGTAAATATTAAAGTCTAAACAAAGTGAAAACATGCCATAAGGGATTGGTGATTTTGCAGTATTTATATGTTATTATGGGTTATTAAATTGATTAAAAAACAACAATTTGTCATTTTTTACCAAACAAGTCTTCAAAGCCAGATTTACGAATGGGACATTTCCAAGTGTCACTGATATTCTCTTGAGGAACAGATAATATGAATGGATGGTGAATTCCCATCTTTCACAAACAAAGACACACACACACACACACACACACACGCACACGCACACACAGACACACACACACCACGCACACACACACACACACACACACACTGCATAACACCTTCCTCAGCCTCAGTGTGTCTTTAAGACACAGCCTTACAGAGAGTAAGAGAGTCTTTCAGTGTGTGCGAATTATTCAGTTCTATAAACGTATTCATTATTCTATCAGTGTTAAGCATGGATATTAAAGTCCATCAAACCTCAATCTGTATTGTTTTTTTTTCACAGAAGCAGACAACACATTGGCTGTCTCCCTTTATGTCTGTTTGTCCCAAACGTTCCTTCAGAATGAGCTTCACTGTGTGTGTTGCGCCGGAGGAAATGGCCACTCCTAGTCATTAGCCACTGCCCCAGGTGTTGTGGATCTCTGTTGACACGGGACATAGTGTTTTAATAGGGTTTCTTTTCATTAAAAACCCCATGTTTGCACCTCGAAAGACACTATTTGTAAAAGCATAGAAAATGTGTGGCTGTTTGACAGAAGGCCAACTATATGCGCGTGGCAGGAGACGTGGTAATGTTTGTTTATATGAATGGCGACCCAAACTACGACTGCAAACAGAAAGCCGGTTCTTTTCCAGGCATCTATTTTCATCTCTTGAATGTCAATGAGGTAATAGTAGGGGTTATTTATAGGTGTATGTGTGTGTGTGTTTCTGTGCGTGTGTGTGTGTGTGTGTGTGTGTGTGTGTGTGTGTGTGTGTGTGTGTGTGTGTGTGTGTGTGTGTGTGTGTGTGTGTGTGTGTGTGTGTGTGTGTGTGTGTGTGTGTGTGTGTGTGTTTCTGTGCGTGTGTGTGTAAGGGTCCCTCTCTCAGCCTGATAATGCCCCCTGTTTTCCCTCCTGCAGAGGCAGAGGGATGTTTACGCTCAGAGAGAGAGAGAGAGAGAGAGAGAGAGAGAGAGAGAGAGAGAGAGAGAGAGAGAGAGAGAGAGAGAGAGAGAGAGAGAGAGAGAGAGAGAGAGAGAGAGAGAGAGAGAGAGAGAGAGTAAAAAATAAGAAATAGACATGATGAAAGAAAGAAAGAAAACAAAAGTAGTAATAAACCTTTCAAAAACACACACACACACACACACACACACACACACACACACACACACACACACACACACACACACACACACACACACACAAACAGATTAAACACTTGTGTCCATCATCGAGGGCATTTGTGTGTGTGTGTGTCTGTGTCAGTGTGTGTGTGTGTGTGTCTGTGTCAGTGTGTGTGTGTGTGTGTCTGTGTCAGTGTGTGTGTGTGTGTGTCTGTGTCAGTGTGTGTGTGTGCTCTCACACACTCTCACTCCCCCCCCCCCCCTCACACACACACACACACACACACACTTACACACACACACACGCAACAACAACCACACACACATACAAAACACACACAGTGTTGTCACCGCCGTCTGCCCCCATAACCACCATGATGAATGTAGGGGTCTGGGCATCAGACATGCAGCCACACAAACCACACCACACCACACTAGTCTCTCAAGCAGTCTGTGCTCTGCATGCCAGATTGAACAACCACACTCAAAAACTCTTAATCTTCTCAGTATGAGCAGTTTAAACGGCGTCTATTTCTCCACCAGAAGTGACGGTCGTTGATCGGCCATCAAAAGCCATTTCAACCCCCCCACCCCCCCCCCCCCAAAGGGGTACAACACGCGTGGTAGAGTCCGCCCAGATGCATGATGGATGGACGGATCAGCCCATCAGTTGAGCCGACGGGGGGAGACGGAGCCATCGATCATCCACATCTGGGTTCCCCCGTTAAGGGGTTATGGATACGGGTTGGCGTCTGTTTGCTCTGTTTCAGGGGGAGGGGATGTTCACGGAAACGGTTGGAGAAGAAGCAGCGGGAACGCCGTTGGATCGCCGCGACCTCTCCGGCCCAAGCGCTGAGGTATTGCCTCTGGGTTGTGGCGGACGTGTGTGTGATTGCCCCCCCCCCCCCCCCACTGTCCCTTTCTCCCATAGATAAATAAATGTGGAACCTTTCACATGACTTGCGGGGACTCCTGAATAATGCATGCTGGGAAATTACCGAGGCAGCGTCTTGTCTTGGCCTGTTGCGCTGGCCTCCTCCTCGCTCTCTTCTCCTGATAGCGGCCGGGCTCCGGGGCCTCCGGTAAGCACAATGTGCAATCATTTGCACAAACCGTGCAGACCCCCAGTGCCTCGGGGCCCCAGCTGGGAGACATTTCCTATTCTATTCAACCAACACTACCCTGACTTGTTTATGCATTTTCCCAATCAAAAACGTATTTATATTTATACAGACGGCAAATCTTTCGGTTTAATTACTGCAACTCACTGAGCTGTGAAAACACACACCGAGCAATTGATATGTTTGTGTTGTCATATTACCAATGGCTCTGCAGCGGTGACATGTCGTGGCGAGGAGCACCGTCACACACTGCCCAGCGACTTGTGATTATGAATAATATTTATATCTCTATGCCACAGAGAGCAGCTTTTATCTCATTAATTTGGAATAAGCACACGAGCAGCCATCTCCGACGGCCCTCTGACATGTCGTTGGGCTTCTCACCGCACTAAAACAAAGAAGCAGAATCATTCCACCTCAAGAACCCGCTGAGACACATGGACGACCTGATGAGTCTCTGAGCGGTCCATCCTTTTACACTTGGATATCAGCAATACACAGTCAGACCACGTATTAATACCCAACCCTAATGGATGGATGTGGATTCACCCTTCCATTACTGGATACTTTCATTTGTTTACCTGGTGGATATCCAACTAAGCACAATAATTATTGCACTCCGTTCCTCGAGAAAGCAAAGCAAACAACTCAAGGCCGGTGGCTTTTGAAGTCTTAGATTCAAGACCTATGGTTAGTAGGCCCCAAATTAAATTAGCTTCCCTCAAAGACCTCTCCCTTCTGTTTTCAAGGGCAAAACCTTCATTCCATTTTAATACTTTCCTTCAGGCACATGAGCAGGTAGCTATTGTGAGCGGGCTCCCCTCAGACCCAAGTTGCCCTTATAAATACAATTACTCCTTACTATCGGAATAGTGGCGCCCTTGGAAGAGGCTTCGCTCTGATGAATAGCTCCGCAGCCCTGCCGTATTATTCCTACGGAATCACGTTGATTTTATTAGTTGTTGGCTTCGGAATAATTCTATCCTTTCTCTGTTCTATTTATTTTTACAATCGCCTCGCAGAGCTATTCTTCACAGCAGAAGCACTGTAAATAGTGATTTAAAATCATAATTGTCTAGAGTCACCAAAAAACTTTATTTATTTTTCTCCCCCTTCTTCCCTCAGCAGAACAGAAGCTAGCAGAAAGCAGATGTCCCATGGTGGCTGCTGCAGGCTTGTTTTTATTTGTCTTTTTTTATGACCTTCTGTATTGTTTTCTGATTACGTTCTATACTCGCTGGCGTTGATGTAGTCAAGGAGCCCGGCGTCCCCACGTCAGGGGAGCGGGAAACACATGGTCCTTCACTAAAAAGATAATGGAAATGACAATAAGATTTACCATCTGCATTCATCTTCTTCATTACCGCCGCGCTCACACAGAGAGCCACTCGACGGACACTTTGCCAAACACAAAAAGAAAACACAAAAGAAAAAAAAACTCGGGACGGTTTGTTTACTACGCCGCACAACGCACACACGATGTGTCTTATTCTTTTTCTTTTTTTACCAGACAAGGTAGTGTTTTTATTTAAGTCTTAATTATTCTAATCCATTCCTCCAGGCACCACTCTGAGAGAAAAACAAACAATGATGTTCTGTACAAGAATCCGACACGAGCCAGTCCTGTAATTAATTGAATTTGAACAGCGAGCATTGTTGCTCTTGTTTAACAACGAACTCCGGGTGAGTTCCACTAATCACGGCGGGTTTAGTGCCGGCCGGTGGCAGCCGCGGCCGCTAGCATAGCCATAGCTAACGTTGGTTTTCCCGCCTAATGCACTTCGCTGAAAGGATGCCGGGAGCATCTCTGTCGTCTCCCGGGAAGCGTGCCCTCTCCCACTGTCTTTATTTCAGCCGTCCACGTGAGTTCCAGCGCGGGGGAAATAGACGTTAGCCTCAGGAACGTGTGACCCAGCGTAAGTGGAGATACGAGGGCTTTCAGGGGGCCCGTCGCAGGCGGTGCGTCAGAGTGCCCTCACCACGGCCCCGGATACCGCACCTCCTTCCAGGAATGAACATGAATTAATAATCGGGGTGTGAAGCGTGCGCGATGAAAAACCATTTTAGTCAAGTGAGCTCTGCGGAGGTTTGGACCAAAAAGGAAAGTGAAATGCCCCCCCCCTGAACCGCAACCCCAAATAAAGAACAAACCAAGCAGAGTATCTATTTTGCGTTCGGACAGTCCTTGCAGTTTTGTCTTATCTAACTCGTAAACAAACCCCGATCTGACCCCCCTTGCTCTGAACGCAAAGCAATGAAATATTAAAGAGGAGGAAAACACTATCTTTCTCTCATTTCACTTTAGGATTCTACACCGTTTTTCTAGAATGTGGAAACCAAATAATAAACAATTTTACTTACGTGAACAGGCCTTTTAAGCTGCCAGCCGCGATGGGGCTCTCATTAGATGTGTATGCATGCATAATCTGACTTCATCACAAATACTTTGAACACCCCTTTCCCCTCCTTCGCAAGTCGAATTCTCCGTCACAAAGAAACGATCCAACCCGAAGACACACCTCTCAAAATCTTTAACCGTAAAAGAATAATAACACAGAAAGCAGCAATAACATAAGAGGAAGAGGGCTTTCTCTGCCTTCCCTGCCTTCATCACAGCCCGCCGAGCGTGTCAGCAGGAGACACAGAGAGGCTCTCCTCTGTTCGTTCACACGTCGGGACACGTTCTGCACAGACGGCAGGGAGGGACTGAGACGACGAAGAGGAAGAGAAGATGAAGAAGAAGAAGAAGAAGAAGAAGAAAAAGACGAGGACGGCTGAACGGAGGAGCAGACCAAGTGGGCCGGGCCGCGGTGGATTCCTGAGAGGGATGGCTGCCCGCTAATTGGGGAAATGGCGGCGGCTGTTTTGCCTCGCTGCGTGTCGGGCGGGAAAACTCAGAGAGGACAAATGAGATTTCATTAAGCCCTATAGGAGATAGAGGGTGTGACGGAGTGCGATGATGGAGCGGCATAAAGCCGGGCGGAGCAGGAGGAGGCGACGGAGGCAGACACTGGTCCTCTGGTCGGCTAATAGCCACCGACGGAGACTAAGGACTGGGGAACTAGTGAATTATTGTTGTGAATAATGAGGCCTGCTGGAACATATCACGGTCCCACACTCAACCTCCCAAATAAATAAAATATAATTCCAATTCCTTCTAACTGGATAGTAATGTAACGTATGGGCGGGGGTGTGTGTGTCGAGGTGGGTTTGATTTAGTTTCAGTTTGATTGTCGAATGTGTCGCGCCATCATAGTTTGGATTACATTAGATCTTGAATGTTAATATTGCTTGGGCAGAAAATGTCCAATTGATCGTTGCGTTGGAAGATAAGGTGCCGGCGTACATCTCGCTAGGTGGATTTAATACATTGTGCTGTGTCTGATTCACTTATGTGTTAGAACAAGGAGACCTGTCATCCTTGTGTCTTTTGGAATACAAAGTTGAACCGACAGCGTCATGTATTCGGTGAAAGCTGTTATAGCCAGGGAAAAAGTGATGAAACTACAAAATATTACAATATACACATAATATTACAATCCATCACTGTTGAATCAACTTGAAAGAAGCAAATGAGCTGTCTCAACGCATCAGTGACCCGCCCCCCAGGAATTTGTTTTCATTCAATTTTGTGATTGAAAGGAAATTATCTTTGGGTGAATTATGTATTGTGCCCGAGTCCTGTCCCGGCTATTTCCATCTATTAGGCCTGCTTGCCTTTCAACAACAATTACAGTAAATGGATGTAAAGGGGTGACAGGCAAATTGGGGGGAGCATCAAAGCCTTACCAGAGGAACGGTAATGTGTGTTTTTACTTTGTTTGGTTGAAAACCACCAATGTAGAAATCACAGCCAGAGGCAACACTTTGTTAGCAATTATAGCGAGTCAACAATGCTCAGCCGCAGCTGAGAGAGAGGTGAAGCCATTCAGTGCTTTGGTTCAAAACAAAGATTAGCCATCATGGTACAATTTTATTAAGGACCGCGGCTCCAAAACGACAACATCCTGTCTGTGACGCTCCAACGGCGTGTTGTGTGGACTCAGACCACCAGAATACCCCCAATCAGTCCCGCCATTTCTTGACTTTCGAGGTGTGTGAGCACGGGTTATTAATTTGGATTCCGCTAATCTGCGGAGGATCTGTTTGTGTCGCTGTGTTGGATCAACTAAGCGGCTCGTCTCCAAACACAACCGCAAGCAAAGCGTAGCGGCCGTCGCGTGCGTGCGCTGTGCAGCTAAACTAGGATTAGCCAAATGTATATTTGTGTTTATACAACGGGGGACCTAAATCCAGCGATCTGATTGGTTCCCAACTGTTGTATAATGAGCATATACATAACTGCTATGACGCCCGATCATTTTGTGAAGGTTTGCATCACTCCGCGCCTGGAAGTAGAAACAGTTACAAAGTAAAACATGTGTTGGATGATGGAGAGGGTGTAAATGTTGTTACTCCGGGAGTGAGCAAGGCGATGGAGAGACTATCGAAAGCTTAGGCACACGGCGAGTGAACTGCTCCATAGGATAAATTGCCGGCGAACCGCTCTATCGGAGCCTTATCTCGGAGGGACGCTAAAGTGTGTTGCATAGCGACCGTCGATGCATAGCGGCAGCCAGGAAGGACTACTTTTTTGTATTCTTTAACAAAAAGGCTACTTTGACTTTCTTTGTTTCTTTTTAAATGTAGTGTGTCTATGACTTTCGTTTCGCCATAACAGTAACCGTTGTATAAAAGCAATAGATCACTTCAGTCAGTGGCATGTGCTCATTATACCACTGTGAAGGGGGTCGCCGGCCCTCCGCTGCGCGTCGGGGCCGGACAACGCCCCTTAACAGTGGTATAATGAGCACATACCACAGCCTGGCGTGATCTATTGCTTTAATATACCCTCTGTAGATGTGTACACTGACCGAGTTTTCTTCCTGCAAACCATAGCTGTCCCCATGGATGCCATGAAGCTAACCACTAGGCGCTACACTTTCCCCTTGTTTGCCGCTTTCATCTGTCGTAGTATTGAGTAGTATTGTTTTGTAACCGATCTTTTGTTTGGTTGTCCTTTCATCGCTGTGAGCTTGTCTAATCTTATCCTGTGCTTTGTATTGAACTGTTGCTAGTGTTTATCAACACTTTATACTCTGGTTTTTACTGTGTTTTGGGTCGTTCCAGTTCTGTTGTGTTAAATAATTTGACATGCTCAACCTGGATCAAATGCCGGTAACACAAGCTCGTTCCGCTGTATACAAATAGAGGTCCTTTTTAATGAAGCGGCCATGAATTATTCATGTACCGTGTTCGATGGGATGCACTGCAGGAACAAATCATAGGAAAATATCGTTTGACGTCGGGCGCATCTCTGTCTCTACCCTTTGATATCGCGGCCGTTTCAACCATTGCTCATTAACAGGCCTCGCTAGATCAAGATAATCCTTTCAATAACTTTGGGGTTGATGGGGTACACTAAAGCGCACATGCATACAAACAGCTAAACACTCTGCTCTGTTTGGAGGCCTCTCACGGAACACAGGTTTCAAACCCCTGAATCGTCCTCATAAAACGCCCTGGGGTAACCGAAGCGATTACTATGGTACGAAGACTGCCGGGAAGATTGGGTTTCAGACACACACACACACACACACACACACACACACACACACACACACACACACACACACACACACACACACACACACACACACACACACACACACACACACACACACACAATGCTGCGTGTACATAATCGAAGAGAACGACGAACGACGACAAAGAAAATCAATGGGCTTTTATGAGCACACACCATCTCACAGCGTCGGGAGAACGCAACAACTGCCGACGATGATGATGATGATGACGATGAGGAAGACGATGCTCTCTCTCAAAGGGGGCCGCTATTCGAGGCCATGTCGGCGTACACGTTTCTGAGTGTACGGATCTTCCGCTCGGCGGCGTCGATCGCCTGCGGGAGACGAGAAGAGATTCTTCTCCCACACACTGCACTTAACTTAAAGCCGTCGACGGCAGCGCTGGAGACACGTCTCACATAATTATCTCCCCAAGCAAACCCCCCCCCCCCCCCCCCCCCTCCCCTTCCCATCTCCCAGAATACTCTGACCCAAGCGTGTTCAGACAGCGGTCCAAAAAAACAACAACATTTCTGCGATCGTTCTGTTGGACTTAGCCCCCACGTACGGTGTGTGTGTGTGTGTGTGTGTGTGTGTGTGTGTGTGTGTGTGTGTGTGTGTGTGTGTGTGTGTGTGTGTGTGTGTGTGTGTGTGCAGAGACCACGTTGGGAAGAGCACTTGAGACGCCTTCCTCCGTCGCCTCGCCCGGCCGTCTCTCGCCGCTCCGCTGACGGAGCGGCGAGAGACGGAGGAACATCCACAGCACTCTGCTATCTTCACCTTGACTGCCGCAGATGTCTCCGGCAAAGTCCTCCCGCTCATTGACACGGCCGGAATGACTCAGTAATCATATTACCCGGGCACGTCTCATTAGCCCCGCCATGGACCGTTGTAGTCGCCCGCTCTCTCGCTCTCTCTCTCTCTCTCTCTCTCTCTCTCTCTCTCTCTCTCTCTCTCTCTCTCTCTCTCTGTCTCTCTCTCTCTCTCTGTCTCTCTCTCTCTCTCTCTCTCTGTCTCTCTCTCTCTCTCTCTCTCTCTCTCTGTCTCTCTCTCTCTCTCTCTCTCTCTCTCTCTCTCTCTCTCTCTGTCTCTCTCTCTCTCTCTCTCTCTCTCTCTCTCTCTCTCTCTCTCTCTCTCTCTTCACCTCCTCTTTCTCTCTCTCTCTCTCTCTCTCTTTTTATCGCTTGCTCTCTATTTTCTCTGTCGCTCCACAGACATAGGAGCCTATACAGAAGGACACACACACACACACACACACACACACACACACACACACACACACACACACACACACACACACACACACACACACACACACACACATACACACATACACACACCGAAACACAATCACTGAAAGAACAACAGTCAAACCACACACACACACACACACACACTTAAACAGGCAAATACACAGAGGCACATACAGAAGCACACACACACACACACACACACACACACACACACACACACACACACACACACACACACACACACACACTCACACACACCGAAACACAATCACTGAAAGAACAACACTCAAACCACACACACACACACGCGCACACACACACACACACACACACACACACACACACACACACACACACACACACACACACACACACACACACACACACACACACACACACACACATACACACACACAAAGCAGCTCAATTGCTGGCTGGCATTTGCGGATGCCTAGGCATGCATCTAAAGCAGTTTACCACAGAAATAATAGGCCTCTGAAAGGCTCTTCTGTATGCAGAATCATCCCAATCCATTTGCATTCTATTGAGACAAATTAAATTTCAGCCTGAGTTTGGTGTGTGTGTGTGTGTGTGTGTGTGTGTGTGTGTGTGTGTGTGTGTGTTGGGGGGGGGAGGCTGACTGATATGACCCGCTAGGTATAGTAGCAGAAAGGTGAGAAACGCATGCACCCCAGATCAAAGGGGATGGGGGCTGTTGGAGGAGAGATGGATGTTTTATCTACCAGATATAATGCAGGGGCAGAGTCATGATAGGTGAGGAAACAACTGTTCTGCCACTCTGCTGCTGCAGACCTCCTGGAGAGCTCAATGCACTCCAAATATTTATCACCCACACCCCTTTGTTCTAATGTATGCATGTGCGCTGAAAATACTATATATGGACTGTATGTGCGCTCTGTCTCCTAGAGGGAACTTACACGGAATGGAGCCACAGGGAGGAATAAGAGCTAAATTGCTAGATGTGTTGAATGTTGGGGCTGGGCCACGGGTTCTCAGCTCTCTCTCTACAGTTCAGTCCTCTCCCCTCTCCTCTCCTCTCCTCTCCCCTCTCCTCTCCCCTCTCTCCTCTCCTCTCTCCTCTCTGCTCTCCCTTCTTCTCCTCTCCTCCTCTACTCTCTTCTCTTCTATGTCCTCTTTTCTCCTCTGCTCTCCTCCTTTCTCCTTTCTACTCTCCTCTCTCCTCTCCCCGCTCCCCTCTCTCTCCTCCGCTGTCCTCTCCTCTCTCGGGTATCTTCTTCTCTCTGTTCTCTCTCCTGCTCCTCGCTCTGCAGTCCTCCTTTCCTCCCCTCTCTCTCCCCTCCCTCCCCCTCTCCTCTGGTGTGGGAGGTTGCTGAGGCAGCATGGACCCAGCCATGTAGAGCGGGTAGCCTTACCATCACACCCTCCTGCAGCCTCCTCCTCCTCCTCCTCCCCGTCTTCACTTCCTCCTGAGCGTTCGCCGGCGCCCGTCCTCGAGTGGCCTTTCATGTGCGCCGCGCGGCGCTTCACTCACCAGCCGAGGCCCCACTCGCTTTGTCTCATGTTTGAAAAGGAAACTGAAGAACAACGCACACGATACTAAAAAGTTGTGCACGCGAGTGTGCGCGCCTGTTTGTGCGCCCCTTTGTGTGCGCGGGGCGTCTCCGCCACTGGCGTCGATGCCTCGACGCCAGTGGCGGTGGGAACAGGAGGTCCTCTCTTAAGTGCATTCCCGGAGAGCACACATGTCAGGCTTCCCCTCGCGGTGAACCCCCGCTGTGCGTGGGGGGGGGGGGGAAGGGTGGGTGGGTGCGTTGGGGGGGGGGGGGGGGGTGAAGGTGAGGCGGCGGTCCATTATTGATGATGCGTCCATCCGCGGCCAACTGCCACATCTCTGACACGAACACACAGGGGGGGGGGGGGGGGGGGGGGGGGGCACAATGTGGTTGAGGAAACCAGACCCTTTGCCCTCCTCATAACCCCCCCTCCCCCACAGCCCCTCCCGCCCCCCCGACCTCTCCATGGCCCCCCCGTCATGAGGGCTGGTTCCGCTGTGATGTCACCCTTCAGCGGGCGGGTCGGTCCATGTTGGAGGAGGGGTGTCCGGTTGATCAGCATGTGTGAGCACACATTCCATTTTCTCCTTCCCGTCCGGTGCTTTCCAGCCCTAGAAATAAGTCGTCTCACCAAGTTCAGGGAACCCTTACCCTTTGCATTGGGGGTTAAAAGTGTGTGTGTGTGTGTGTGTGTGTGTGTGTGTGTGTGTGTGTGTGTGTGTGTGTGTGTGTGTGTGTGTGTGTGTGTGTGTGTGTGTGTGTGTGTGTGTGTGTGTGTGTGTGTGTTGGAAGGTGCAGGTGTTCAGGTGTCAGGCAACAGGAAGTGGGAGGAGCTCTGCCATGCCTGCCTGCCTGGTGACAAACCAAACGCTAGGATGTGGGTTTCCCTTTGAAGGTCACCTCTGTTACTTCTCCAGAGAGAGAGAGAGAGAGAGAGAGAGAGAGAGAGAGAGAGAGAGAGAGAGAGAGAGAGAGAGAGAGAGAGAGAGAGAGAGAGAGAGAAAGACAGACAGAGAGAGAGAGAGAGAGAGAGACAGAGAGAGAGAGACAGAGAGAGAGAGGAGTGGGATTAGTATGACATCCTCCTTCTGTTTCAAACCTCGTGGCAGTGAGAGAGCGGGGGGGCGGGGGGCGGGGGGGGGGGCGGCTTTAGCACTAGCATATAATCTTGTGTTGTTGTTTAACGGGTCGAACGGGAGGGTTCGCTTTTCAACGAGAAAGCAATTTGAGAAAGGGGATGAGGGCCGTAATCCCCCACAGCGCGGGGATTACCTCCTTAAGTGACCTTTATCTCACCAAGACGCACCGCAGTGCCTTTCAGACCAGGCGGTCCCTGTCGGCCCGTGATTATGGCCAAAGCGGCTGACATGGGGCGGGGGGGGGAGGAGGATACGTCTCCCTAGCG
>NW_026613483.1:15000-17500 GCF_026213295.1 Gadus chalcogrammus | reverse complement strand
CTTAGATTACAGGGGTGATATTGTGCCACCAGCTGTGAATGTGATTCGCTGTTACAAGCTGTTCGAGAATCTGCCTTTCCTGTGTTTTATTGACATCACAATAAGCATGTCCACCTCGATGTGTGATGGATAGATGAGCTACATTGAAATCAGTCCACTGGGTAGGGCACACGGATCTATCCAGCACACATCTGGTAGACGCGCCCACTTGTGATGTCACTAAAACACAACGGCTTGTAACGGCTAATCACACTCACACCTGGTGTATATCACCCCTTTAAACTGTTGCTACAGGCTAAGGCTTTGTAGCTGACACCCTGTTTGCTGGCTCATGACTGGCAGGTCCCCTGGCCAATCAAGGAGCAGCTGCATTGGCTACTACTGATTAGAAATCACCTTGTTCCATGGTCGCTGTCCATGGTGCTGAAATCCGACTTTAGGCGACAGTTCTGTCTAAGTCCCTCCTACTTTGGTGGACAGCTTTGTTTATTTTTTAGAAAATATAAGTTGGATAATTTTCCACAAATGTATTAGGTGATTTACATGACAAAATTATTGAAATCACTATCGATCAGCGTTGACTACAGATATGTCCACTTTAAGCAATGAGCTAGTTGAAATGTACCATGTTGCTCCAAACCAATGTAAGTCATTTAATCATTAAATACATTCATGGGGACATAAAGAATACATTGTAACTATATATATATAGGTATACTCTCACATACACACACATTCTGCTTCTAACCTGCAGACAAACACACACACGCCTATCCTACTCTAGGTGAAGTGAATCTGTAGTGTGCTCATCATTCGTTATTTACTTTGTAGGGTACATAAATAAAATACATAAAGCTACATAAAGCTACTTTGATAAACAAAAGTTATCGTGGCAGCCCGAGTCCGAGAAAATATGAGAGCTACCTTTTGTGTGTGTGTGTGTGTGTGTGTGTAACAGCCCGTGTGTGTTAACGTGTGTGTTAGTGTGTGGGTTCATGCAGGTTTAATGCTGTTAGTTTCTCCAGCAGAGCCAAACGGCCAGCGATGGTTCACAGCTTATCTATTTGAGGAGCGAGCCGACCGTGAGAGCAGGAGGGAGGGCTGTGAAAGAAATAAATCTAATGGCGTCCGACTAAAGATTCCTCTGTCGATCACATTGTGGCGTAACCGTTCGTCCGGCACCCTCTGAAAATGCCTTGTTGATACTCTGTTTCGGATGTATTGTGTGTGTGTGTCTCTGTGTGTGTGAGAGTGTGTGTGTCCGGTCAGTGACACCCTAATCCACTATGACAAGCTCCCCTGGTCACACCTCAAAGGCCCCCGCTGTTCGTCCATCTCTCCCCCGGTGTTAGAGAGAGAAGGAGATAGGAACAGGCAAGAGGAATATCAGCGCCAAAAATAGAAATAAAAATAATCGGTCGCTGGAGACACAGAGGTGGGCGAGAGAGAAATGAAGAATTGAAGATTTGAAGCATGAAACAACAGCCACGCGATACCGGAAGGGAAGGACCCGTGGCCTCCAGTATCTGCCGGTCCCGGGATTTACGTTCCGGTTGAAAGGCGGTAAATTAGAGCTTCAGGTGGAATAGAAGAGAGTTCACAAGTGGCTCGCAGGAGCTCTTACCGCATTAGCATGCGAGCTACGACCGCAGTCTGACAGTAGCACAGTTCTTCCTGCTGGATTGGTTTACTCACACTCAACGGATAATTATTTAGAATTGAGCCATGAAGGGAAAATAACTTCAAATCCGTGAATGGTTGCTAAATAATAGTTCAAGCTAACATTAGCTAGAGTAGCAAGAGGTAACTTTCCGAGCCTAATTGAGATATACAATTCATTCTAGACCCGAAAGATCTAGTTAGACATTTTTTCTTCTGCCAGATGTTTTCCCTCCCCCAGCAATAGAATCGTGCATTTTAGAGATTCGTCTTCATTTTTCATAACTTGTGGCGCCAGAGGAGCCGAGGACCGAAGAAACCCGAAGACGTCTCATTAACATTCAGCACAGGCGAGATTCGTGAGAGGTTAGATTATTGGCGGGCAAGTGCATTCACACACACACACACACACACACACACACACACACACACACACACACACACACACACACACACACACACACACACGCACAGAAAGTCGCTCACGCGCGTACACAATACTCATTCCAACACACACACAGACCACTCCCCCCACCCCTCCCCCCACACACACACAAACACACACACACACACAGACACACGCCGGCACACGCGCCAACCGCCGCTGTGCGCTCGAGCTTCAGCAGAGACTGACAGAAGCGGGACGACCGCTCTGAGCTGTGCGCGTGCTGCTCGTGTTCCTCCGTAGACTCCGTCCTTTTCTTCCGTTAAGAGAAAAAAAAAACTTTGAAAGGGAAGCGAAACACAAACGTTAACCGAACCGACAAATCACCATCGACAGCACACGTCGAGTAGCAGACGAAGAACAAGAGGAGGGAGAGGGAGAGAGAGAGAGAGAGAG
>NW_026613483.1:5000-10000 GCF_026213295.1 Gadus chalcogrammus | reverse complement strand
TCCCGGTGCAGCCTGAGGTCTTCAGCTGGAGGACCTGAAACAGAGACAAAGAGAGACGTCGATCGTGTTCAATATGTTCTCCATGTCTCATTATAATAACCCCCCACACACACACACATAAACACACACACACATGCATACACACACACACGCATGCACTCATGCACGTACGCAGACACACACACGTGCCAGAGGCCTGGTGCTCTCTTGTAACGGCCATGCCATTGCATTCTCTGTCAATGTCTCTCTACCTCTCTGTCAATGTCTCTCTACCTCTCTGTCAATGTCTCTCTACCTCTCTGTCAATGTCTCTCTCTCTCCTGCCCTTTCCCCGTCTCTCTCTCCCCTCTCTCAATGTCTCTCTCTCCCGCCGTTTCTCTCTCTCTCTCCCCCCTCTCTCTCTTTCTTTCCCTCTCTCTCTCTCTTTTCCGCCCTTCCTCTGTCTCTCTCTCCCTCTCTGTCAATGTCTCTCTATCTCTCCCTTCCTTTTTTCAATGCCTCTCTTCTTCTCTTCCTTTGTGTCTCGCTCCCATCTCTTGCTCTCTGCAGCGTTTAAGATGGAGTCTAAATTCTTTGCTGGCATTAACAACATGTATGGACCGTGTAGTCCATTGCGTTTGGTTTTACTGTCTGATTTGTGTGCTGACTTTTGGTATTCATTTGAATGTCTTCTCATTGTAGCCTTGGTTTACCATCAACTCTCTCTCTCTCTCGGTCATGTTTGAATACACGCGTATGTACATGTGTGTGGAGTGTGTCTGTGTGCCTGTGTGTTTGACCACCTCGTACGTGTGTGTGTGTGTGTGTGTGTGCTTGTGTGTGTGTGTTGGTGTGTGTATGTGTGTTTTTTTCTACATTTGTGTTGATGCTAGTGTGTTTGTATCCACGTGTGTGTGTGAGTGCGGTTTGCGTTTGTATATTCATGTGGTCCGTCTATGTGTTTTGCGATGTGCTATGTGTGTTTGTGTGTCTGCTATGTGTGCTATCGGTGTGTGTGTGTGTGTGTGTGTGTGTGTGTGTGTGTGTGTGTGTGTTAGGTAAACCGATCTAGCAGAGCTCCTTACCAGTCAGCAGGTGAATAACGTTGTCGTGAGGACAGGCAAACTGTATTCCCAGGTCAGCTGCAGCAGGCAGAAGATAAAGTTCTTATTAAAAATCATATTCATGGCTAACCATCAGGGGACGGCTGGTGGGGGTGGGGGTGTGTGTGTGTGTGGGGGGGGGGCTACATCTGTGCTTCTCCCGGGACGTGTTCTTGGATACACAGCACAACAAAACAAACATCCCTGCCAGAAAAATTAACTGAATTTGTCGCAAACTCATCCAAAAGATGGCCAGGCATTTATTTTATATTTTCTCGATGTGGGACATGTTTATGAGGGTTCGGTTTAAATACATTCTGCTGCAAGGCTTTAGGAATCACGTGCACGCACACAAACACACACACACATGGACATACAAACACACAACCCCACACACACAGATGCACAGACAGACGCACACCCACACCCATAAATACTCACTCATTAACACAAGTCACTCTGTTTTCTTTGCCTTTTTGGCGATGGTAATGTACAGTTTAGCAGAAGCCTCACTGTGTGGCTCCATTCATCATGTGGTGACTCATCTAGCTCAGTGCCCGAGTAGAGGAGCTTCAACTGGGCTCCATCAGGTAGAAGCCCAGGGTGAAAGAGAGAGAGAGAGAGAGAGAGGGGGAGAGAGAGAGAGAGAGAGAGAGTGAGAGAGAGAGAGATGAAAAGAGACAGATGCAAAAAAAGAGGAAGAGAGAGTAAAAAAAGAGAGAGGGATGACAGGTAGAGAGAGAGAGAATGAAATTTGGAGATGCAGAGAGAGAGAGAGAGAGACATGCAAAGAGAGAGAGAGACGCATACAAAAAAATGAGAATACAAAGAGGAATGGCGAGAGAGAGTCTGAATCGTTTGGGGGGGGGGGGGGGGGGGGGGGGGGGGTACGACCAAAACAAGTAGTATGCTCCCCCCCCCAACTGTGTCTTGTCGGGCTGGGCTGTGTGCACCTCGTCGGGCCGAGTGCCCCCTCCTCCTCCCCCCTCCTCCCCTCCCACTCCCCTCCCCCTCCCCTCTCCTCCCCCCCTCCCCTGCTACTTAGGCTAATTAGAACCCAGAGTGACCCACAACTGTAAATCTTCTGCACATCGGCTGCCATTGGAGGACCGGAACGCAGTGGAAGGAGAGGAGGAGAGGAGCTGGTGGCCCGGGCGGAGGGAGAGGGAACCCAAATGTTCCTCACTCCATCGGGGCCATTATGGGTATTTAGGGGGTGATTCGGCCGCTGATGGTCCCTTTCAGGCAATGAGTTTAAGGAATGAGATCGACTTTGGATTTGGCTCCAGCGTCAGGAGAAACCCTCAAGGAAGTGACCGCAAACTGCAATGCGTTGGATTATTTATGTTCTTCTGTGTGTGTGTGTGTGTGTGTGTGTGTGTGTGTGTGTGTGTGTGTGTGTGTGTGTGTGTGTGTGTGTGTGTGTGTGTGTGTGTGTGGTGTGCGGTAAAGTGGGGGTGCACGTGTATTGAGTATTGACGTTTGCAAGACATTTCCTTTTCGGTGGCAATTACGAATCCTGTGGTTCTAATTTGAAAAAAAACAAAACACCTGACACTCTCCCAGACTTGGACTTTTCTGGAATTGCTGATGTTATCGCCGGAAAATTATTTATTTCACAGATTGTTACCCCTTCCCCACCTACCCCCCAAACGCCTCACGGTAAACGCATTAACATTTCCAGGCGTGCTGGAGGAAATGGCTTCCCTCCGTTTCCTTAACCTGATTGGTTGAGGGACGGTTTGGTTTGGAATTCATTATTTGTAAGCTGTATGAGCGTAACGCAACCCGCAGCAGATTAGACCCTGAAATATGGTGATTCAATACCACACCTCATTCTGAATACTAGCTATATACATTGCATACATTTACCATATTCTATTTTGTCGTTCAGCAACTACGCCTCTTTTGTAATGTAAGAAGATAAGGGTCAATAAGGAGTTCAGGAGGTAGAGCGGGTTGACTGTTAACCGGGAGGTTGTTGGTTCATTCCCCTGGGTGTCGAGGTGTCCCTGAGCAAGGCACCTTACCCAAACTGCTCCTGACGAGCTGGCTGTCGCAGTGTGTGCTCGACTCCGCCGTCGGCGTGTGAATGAGTGTATGAATGGTTGCAGGGTCGTTTCGGAAAGAAGTGTCTGCTCGATGCCCTACCTATAGCTACAATAACGGTAGGGCTTGCTCAAGGACGCCTGCATTGTGGCCATTGAGGTTGGAACTCATAACCTTACAGCTGGAAGTTAAAGGTTGGGTATGGAATTCTCTTTTTTGGCCATTTTTGCAAAATTACTTGAAATCCTTATCATAGCCCACTTACAGCCACTGAGTTAGAAGTACTGACATGACAATTAACTCCAATGATTTCCAGACCCACCGAGTGGCATTGGACAGTAAGTACGTCAATCAAACAGTCGTACTGCACTCCCCCTCCCCCGCTCCCCGCGAGTGACCCCTTCGTGCACGTACTCAAAGCTCGTGACCCAGAGCAAGCTTCTGTTGTTATCCTGCGGTAGCTACTGGAGCTAGCTAACTAGCTATTGGCTCGCTCTCGCGCACCTGTGTGTTCGCTCGTGCATGATTGCGCGTCCATGTACTTGGAATGGGTGGAGTCAGCGTTGAAGTAGAGGGGAGGACCATTTGAGTTGTTTATTTTCAAAATCTGCTTGCGTTTCGCAAATCCCATACCCAACCTTTAAGCACCCTGCAGCCACACGATTAGCCTGCAGCATGTACAGTACACATACAATTAGCGGAGGAGAGCTTTATTTTCGTTTTTTAATCGGGGTTGCTTAGTTACAGTCTCTATCCCTACATTGCAGGCCTTTCCATTGCGTGGATCATCCTTTGAGCACCTCGGTGTGTGCCGGTGCTGCTAAAACCCGTCAGAAGGGACGTCGCGGGGGGCTGTCTGGTGGCGGGGGGCTTTCAGGTGGCGGTCGCTCACATGGCTCGTCGTCACGGCGATACTCCGATGTTTCTGCGTCAGCTTTTGTTTTGACCCCCTGTTCTGCCGGCCGAGGCAAAAAACTATCACAATGTCATCAAAACGACAAACCTTGTTGCATATACTCTGTTTGTATATGCTATGTTTTAAGTATGCAACAATGACCGAGAATTAATGTTTTTCCTATTGCCCGTACTTATCGTAATTATGGCCGGTAGAAGAGTTTAAGATGTTCATTGGGAATTCTACCCATGGTATCATAAGATTAATGGATTTGATAGTAAAGGATAAAAGCATTTTGATTCATTATGATGACCACATATTATTTATCGCACTATTCCATAATCCATAATGTATGAATATTTTTTCCTAAATCGCATTCATCTCGAAAGTGCCGAGGCTTTGGTCGGCTGCAACCTTTTAGAGAAACCGATTGAGAATCCCTTTTAGAAAACGGGACAATACCTGCAGAGTGAAATGAATTATTTGGATTAGGAGTTGAAATGTTCTGGAGTGGAAGTATCCCATAACCTACACAATGTCCTTCAATTTAAAGTATAAATTGTTTAAAGTTGTAGCAAAGCCTGATCGTTGTCTTAAAGTTCCACTTTCAACGGCTGCTGGTTCGCGGCGGGAACAGCATCTGTGTTTATTTATTGTTTGGGTCGGCCACAGAATACCAGCCTGCAGTACATCAGCGCTGTGTTCCTTCATTCAATCTTTCAGTTTTAATGTTGCAGCTCATGCAGTACCGCCGAATGAAGATTAGTGTATTTAAAAAAACTCAATTTCCCTCTTTGAATAAAATTACATTTTAATCTACAGACCCTGATGAATAAAGACCCATTGTGGCTTCGCCCTCAGAGGAGTCACGCACACAGACGCACACAGACGCACACAGACGCACACACCCGCTTCACACACACATGAACACGCACACACACACAAGCACGTACGCACACAGACACTCACACGAA
>NW_026613482.1:15000-23140 GCF_026213295.1 Gadus chalcogrammus | reverse complement strand
AATAGAAAAGTATAGACAAATATTTCTTCAAATAACATTTTTGTGAAGGGCCCATTATTGTTCTACCTTATATTTCTGTGAGTCTTTAAAAAAAGGATGCTATAAGTAGCGAGGTAGTGAATGTGAGTGTGACATAAAAAACAATTTTCCACTTTGACTCCAGAGGAATTTCGACGCAGTTCACCCGGTGCCAACTGTGCAATCAGCCTCTTCTCCCCTCCCCTCCTTCCACCCCCAAACCCCCTACTTCACACCCCCCCCCCCCCCCCCACACACACACACACACACACACACAAACACACAGACACACACACACACACACACTGCACTACCTTCCTCAAACACATAAATTAAAAAAGAAAATAACACTGCCCATCCAACATGTTCCTAACAATTAATTGGCACACTTCAGCTAACCTTTGATAGAAACACACACACTGATGGATGCACACACACACTTTATCCCCCCCACACACACACACACACACACACACACACACCTCTTCACTCCCCCGAGTTGAGAGAGCGATTCTGGCCGCGTGCCATTGCTCAGAGGCAGAGCGGTGCGGGGATCTGACTCAATACTCCATGCCACGTCCCGAAAAAAAGAAAACCAAGAAAAAGGCAGGAGGAGGGAGAGAGAGAGAGGGGATGGAAGAGGAGAAGAGACAACGGCGTGTGTCACATCCCGGGAGCTTCACCGGGGACGCTTTAGAACGCCCATACGTCCTCTGTGGCCCGCGCCGCATCCAAACGCGTCCCCACAAGCCACACAACAATAGACTGGACAGATGGTCCCACACACACACACACACATCTAGTCTGACGCTATTAAAAGACATCTACCTCAGACCAGACGTCTGCGCGTGTGTGTGAGTGTGTGTGTGTCTGTGTCTGTGTGTGTCCGTGTGCGTGGGTGTCTGGGTGTCAGTAAAACGGATTTGAATGCAAGTGATTTTCCTGTTAATTTGTGTTGCCGTTCGGTGTTTGAAAAATCCATTAATCTATGTATTTGTTTTGTGTCTTTTTTGTGTACTATAATGCTGACAAAGTGAAAGAGCAGAGATCTTCGCGCTGTGAGGAAATATGAATCAATGGAGGTCTTTCTGCCCCCTAGACTAATGTTTGGTTAATGACAGTATTTAGTGACCAGAGAAAAAACTCCTAGGCATTGACATACACATGCTGTCCTCTCCTCTCTTCTCTCCTCCCCTCCTCTAGTCGTTCCGCACCCCCTCTTTTCCCCACCCTCTCTGCTTTTCTTCCCCCCTCCCCACCTCTCCTTTCCTCTCCTCTCCTCTCCTCTCCCCTCCTCTACCAATCTCTCCCCATCTCATCTCCACTTCATCTGCTCTCCTAAAGAGCGGCTCTGACACTTCAGAATGATGAACTCTCTGAATGCGTTGACCTTTCTCCTCTGGACCACTGATCCCCTTAAAGAACCCCCCCCCCCCCCCCCCCCCACACACACACACACACACACACACACACACACACACACACACACACACACACACACACACACACACACACACACACACACACACACACACACACACACACACACACACACACACACACCCCTGCTCAGCCCATGTAGATGAGACAGAGACAAATGAAGACTTCCTCCAGTGGGTAGTGTGTGTGTGGGGGGGGATATCTGTCTGTGTGGGTGTGTGTGTGTGTGTGTGTGTGTGTGTGTGTGTTGGATTTGGGTAGATGGCAGGTGGCCTACCTTCTGTAGTCAGCCGGTGAGATTAATACGGACAGAGAGGGCGTGCAGGAGCGTGGCCGGAGAGAGCGGCAGAGAGGGAGAGCCAAGCAGAGAGAGATGGACAGCCAAGGATTGACTGTTTCACTCTACTTGATGCGGCTACACTCAGGTTTCTGTGTGAGAGTTTGCATATTGCATATTTTTGTGGCTATTTGTGAAGGTACTGAAATATGACGTGTATATATATATATATATATATATATATATACACAGTATATGCTCCATACTTCAGCATATACTATATATATAAATATATATATTTTCATATATATTTATACAGTATACAGTATATGCTCCATATTTCAGTATATGTACAGTGTATATATATATATATATATATATATATATATGTATACACAGTATATCCTCCATATTTCAGTATATATATATATATATATGTTCTAGTTTCCCCTCCACTAGTGATGACTTGGATTCTCTGCTGACAGTTATGATCCTTGTTTTTGTATACTTTGGTCCTTCTAATTATTAAGCTTTCCATGTTTGTCTGTGTGTGTGTATAAGAGTGTGTGTACATGAGGTATTTTTGTGTTTGTGTGCGTGCGTGCCTGTGTGGCTGCTTTCAGGTCAAACTTCTATGCTCTCTGTACATGGGAGGATGGAAGACACACAGAAATACACACTTATAGACACACACAGACGTTCAGCTGGCTGCCAAGCTCAACTTGTCAGGGCGGGTTAATAGGCCAGTGCTGGGGTCAAACAGTGGCGTTTGACCTTCAAGCCCTGGACAGAAGCAACCCTAACTAGACTAACAGGAGATCACTTATAGTGACACATATTAGAGGAGTACTCCTAATACTTTAAGTATGAGTATCATACTTATAAATATCATACTGATTGATTTGAAGGACAGATTAACTTTTGGGGATTTAATTAATTTCATAATAATACATCAATACATTTCTTTCTTTCTATTTATCATGACACTGTTTTGTAAAGTATTTTCTAATGGACACCCTGTCCCATGTCCCCTAGCTGTGTAGCTCCCCCTCATTGAAATTAACATAAGAAAATACATTCAACTAAAAGTCTCAAACTGACTTTCCTGAATGATTTTACTCACTGTGGAGCCATACCCCCTAGCGGTCAGTGTCAGTAACACACACACACACACACACACACACACACACACACACACACACACACACACACACACACACACACACACACACACACACACACACACACACACACACACACACACACACACACTTGCTCTCCACAGAACCCTTGTGGTATTTAACGCAATGCTTTGGCCCGAAATAATTTGCAATCCACCAACAACATAAAAAACATTAGGTGATAAGAATAAATCAGCTGTCTTAAATTTCCTCGGAAAAACGGTACTTCGACATTTTAGTCAACCTCAATTTCTTTCCTTATTCTCGCCCTCTCACTCTTCGGCTCTTTTACATTTTATCACCTCTTTTTGACCGCTGCGCCCCCCTTCGAACTGTCCCCTCTCCGATGTGATCAAACTTGACTTCACCCCCCCCCCATCCAACACTGTTTGTTCTGCTGTTGGGTGGTCCATGTCTCTCTCTCTCTTGCTCTCTCGCTCTCTTTCTTCCTTTCTGTATCTTTACCTCTCTCTCTCTCTCTCTCTCTCTCTCTCTCTCTCTCTCTCTCTCTCTCTCTCTCTCTCTCTCTCTCTCTCTCTCTCTCTCTCTCCCCCCCTCTCTCTCTGTGGCCCTCACTGCGTTGACGGCATCTGTTTCTCTTTGAGCGCAGGGGCCCACAGCACGGGTCCCCACCGCCCCCCCTGAAACCCCACACCAGAGTATACACAGTTAGGTTCACACTGGGGGTTAGGAGGGGAAGTGTGCCCCACCGTCCCCCCCATCTCACCAAAGGTGTGAATCAGCCCGAGTTAAGTGGATGAGAGAGAGACCGAGGGGCGGGCGGGGGGGGGGGGGGGGCAGTGAGCCTGTCAAGGTTAACCTAATGGCTGGCTGGCGGGAGGTGGGTGGGGTGTGTGCTACATTGGAAGGGGGGGAGGGGGGTTACAGGTTGGGCGGAGGGGGGTTACAGGTTGGGCGGAGGGTTTTTGAACCTGTACTGACATCAGTGCCGGGGTCGCTGGGCCAATCAAGAGATGCTGTGGCCTCATCGTCCAATCACAGCACAGCTCGGACGCGGTGACCAATCGTGGCGGTGTTAATACTTTGCAAAGGAAAAGTGTGCATAAAAGTTTGTTTTAATGGAGCATTCAAGGGACCGTCTGAAAGGAAGATGTAAAATCTGAAGTTTTTTCAACGCTATTCAACCTCCTCCACATTGATGGAGACAGGCCCTGGTCAGTGGCCGATGAATGGATAAAATTGTCTCTTCTATTTCCTGTCGAACCTTCCCTGACACCCCCCTGCCCACACACACACGCACACGCACGCACGCACACGCAAACACACAGACACACACATGCACCCATACCTCACTCTCTTCCACACACGATCATCCCTTTCCCACGCACGCACACACACACACGCACACGCACACACGCAC
This sequence comes from Gadus chalcogrammus, assembly GCF_026213295.1. NCBI lineage: Eukaryota > Metazoa > Chordata > Actinopteri > Gadiformes > Gadidae > Gadus > Gadus chalcogrammus. Next base: position 18,843 of record NW_026613482.1, on the reverse strand, counting down.
ACGCACGCACGCACGCACACACACGCCTAGAGCCCACTGACGGTCCTAAGACCAGACCACTTAGCACCGGGGCCCTTTCACACGCGATCGGGAGTCCCACCGCAGGACAGCTGGGCCCCTACACACACACACACACACACACACACACACACACACACACACACACACACACACACACACACACACACACACACACAGAGACACGCACACACACCCAGGGCTGCAGGGATCCTCTCTGTGACTAGGACTGGCCAAACCGGCCTGTCAGTCAGTCAAATAGGGGGGGGGGGGGGGGGGGTGGAGGTGAAGGTGGTGGCGGGGGGCGGGGCATGCAGGAGCTTCCTGTTTTGTCCCTGTGTGCTGCGCTGCTTCCTGTTCGGGGTAAAGGCAGTGTCATGTCTGTCAACTGCAGGGACGAGGGGACACACACGCACGCCACACCGTGCACTTTCATTCACACGCTCACACTCACACCACTCACCAGTTGTCACTTAAAGTACTTTTTCTTTTGTACTTGTGTGGTTGTATGCGTGTGTGTGTGTGTGTGTGTGTGTGTGTGTGTGTGTGTGGTTGTGTATGACAGACATTTGTGTTTGTATCCGTGGAGTGCGTTTGACAGTTGTTTTGCCCGAACCCCTTTTTAAAAAACCCATCTGACAAACCTCCCCGTAATGAGGTTTGACCTGACGTGTCACACTGCACAAACCCACAGTCACTCGGCTCGAACACGCACTAACACACACTAACACACGCCAACACGCTAGCACACGCTAGCACACACGGACCAGACTCCCTCTGTCGACCCGTGAGTCTCACGTATTGGTAAACAGCCAAACACTCCTCTCTCCATTTAGGACCGCACAAAGGGACCAATCCCTGAAGACATCAGGCTCTCACTGGGGACGCTGATTGGCTGCATTCATACATACAAGGTCAAATGATTGCATCAACAGAGACACACACACAAATACACGTTGCAACAACCACACAGACATGCTAATGACTATAACATGACATTTGATGGCGTACAGTACGTACCGCAATCAAATATGCATATGAGACATAAATCAAATTCTGTACAGCAAAACAGGGTGGTACACTGTGTGTGTGTGTGTGTGTGTGTGTGCGCGTGCGTGTGCTTGCGCGAGTGTGTGTGCGCGGTTTCACAAGGACTAAAAATGTGTGATCATCCTCCATAAGTGCGAGTTCCTCACGGTTCCAATTAATGCAAAGCGATAATCAGCCCGTGATTGATCAGTTAGCCCCGTTTAGAGCAAGGGGGCCCAGGCTGATCAATAGTCCTGATCAGCGCCTGGCTGATCTGCATGAGCAGTTCTCATTAACATCAGGTCAATGGGGTGGGGAGATCAATGCAAACATCTGTTTGCAAAGAGCCAGGGTAGACTAGTATAGAACTGAGGCATGCTAATATGGGCTAATATAGAACTTGATCATGCTATTAAAGGCTGATATAGAACTGAGGCATGCTAATATGGGCTAATATAGAACTTGGTCATGCTATTATAGGCTAGGATAGAACTGAGGCATGCTAATATGGGCTAATATAGAACTAAGTCATGCTTGTACAGGCTAATGTGAAACTAAGTCATGTTAATTTATTCCAACAGAGCACCAAGACATGCTAACCCCGGGGCTCCACTTAGCATGTTGCGTTGGGTCAGGGTCGCATCACCTCATTATTATCATCATAGTCTAAATCTATTTGTCAGGCCAGGCCAATCGTCAACTGATCATCGAATTATATACAATATGCATACTTTTAAATGCAGCTCAATTATGCCTATTTTGTTGTGTCATTCGCGTGGTTCAAACGCTTGTAAATATCTAATACCAAGGGTTTCCCACGGACTTCTATAGGCCAGGCGCAGTGCCTCCGCTAAATGACTAACTTTTAACCTTATGCAGACAATGTGCACGTCTTCATATTTTGCACCCGCTCAATAAAAAATTATATAACTTTCAGGCTTTTGCCCCCAGAAGCCAAGCGCTGCTGTCACTCAGTCTGCAGCCCAAACCTCCCAATGATTCACCGCGATGAGACGCAACGATTCGACCGCTAAAGACGGCGGTGACTAAATGTCTATCCATCCATCCAAGGTTCGAATCGTCGAAGATTCGAGGTCACCTCTTGAACTGAGTTATTCCGGTGTAATTCCTGAAAACCCGGGTCGTCTCTGTAGAGAACGAGCCAGCCGAGGTCGGGGAGTGTGAGGCATTCCTCAAACTGTGATTCACTTCAATCAAACATGGTCTAAACTTTGGTGGCTCTTCAGTTTCCTCTCCGTGGAGAGCGATTCTCTGAAGGAAACCGCGAACGATCAGCCTTTCCATGCACCGCGCAGCTACCCTTCGTCAGCCTTGCTGGTGAGGTGATCACCGGGATGTTTGGGGGTTTGTTGTGTTGGTCCTTTCCTTTCTACCTTGGAGAAGGCGGAGGCGCCCGCCATCGGCCTCTGACGTTCTGTCAGATCCACCGTCCCCTAGAGTCCGGGGGGGATTCCCCGACACCGTGCGTAGAATCGGCACCACAACAGCGTCTGTAGCGCTACCACGCTCACTCACCTTTCTCACCCTCTGCCAAGCCCAGCCGGGGGCATGGGGGCTAGGGGGGGGGTGCTGGGGCAGGCTGGCCCCCATTGTTCTCCTGAAACAATCCTCATTGAATTGGATGGCATGTGTACCTTTTGTGTGTCGCGGAGCCCGTGCGTTGTGGCGCTCCAGGGCCCCGTCGTTAATGTGCCATCACCACACCTCACTTCCTCCACAGACACGGGCAGTGCTGGGCCTACTTCCTCCCTCCGTGACTCCGACTGTCCCACGCACACACACACACACACACACACACACACACACACGCACACGCATACATACACTTAGATCATTGCATACATGGACACAGAAGTCCTTCCCAACACAAACACATACACACACACCGTATATCGTGTGTGTTTGTGCGAAAGGGGGATAAATCCAGCATGCCAGGTGATGTAATGAATGAGTGACAGGAAGTTCCTTTTTATATAAAAATAGTGAATACAATGAATAGGTCAGGTTGGAAGGACTTAGTGGTAGACCCTGGAGACGAGGTGTGTGTGTGTGTGTGTGTGTGTGTGTGTGTGTGTGTGTGTGTGTGTGTGTGTGTGTTGTGAGAGTGTGTGTGTGTGTGTGTGTGTGTGTGTGTGTGTGTGTGTGTGTGTGTGTGTGTGTGTGTGTGTGTGTGTGTGTGTGTGTGTGTGTGTGTGTGCGCCTGCCTGCCTGCCTGCCTGCCTGCCTGCCTGCCTGTCTCATGCATGGATGCCTTTAAACATTATTTTAGGGTGCTTTCACACCTGAGCTGTTTGGTCAGGTTTATTGGAGATTTTCCCCGTACATGAAATCAGTTTGCCGTAGGGTGAACGCTCATTCGAACTCTGGTTCCGGTTCGGACCAAACCAAACACTGGTGTGCTTCCAAACCAGGGTCTGGGTCAGCTTCTTAACAAACTCTTGTTCTGTTTGTTGCCGACCAACTTTAAGGAAGCAAACCAAAATTGTTTGTTGGATACACTTTTGCTGCAATCTGGAATCTGGTCAGTTCAGCCAGCTAAAGCCAAACTGAACTTTTCCTTGGTTAAGATTTGTTGCAGTCAGACATGGTGTAATCATGCGTTAAAGCACTTCAAACGACTTTTTGAAGCAGTTGCTTTTTGTGCCTCACAGAAACAACAGCCTTCTTCTAAATTTGTTTCTCCAATATTATTTTGAGCTTCAATACGTTATTTCTATCAATATGCTAGATACATATATATATATATATATATATATATATATATATATGCTATAT
>NW_026613482.1:0-12500 GCF_026213295.1 Gadus chalcogrammus | reverse complement strand
TGTCTCTCTCTCTCTCTCTCTCTGCTCTCTCTCTCTCTCTCTCTCTCTCTCTCTCTCTCTCTCTGCTCTCTCTCTCTGCTCTCTCTCTCTCCCTCTCTCTCTCTCCTTGTCCTCTCTCTCTCTCTTTCTCTCCCTCTCTCTCGCTCTCTCTCTCTCTCTCTCTCTCTCTCTCTCTCCCTCTCCCTCTCTCTCTCCTCGTCCTTCCTCCACCTCGTTCTCCTTCCTTCTCCGTCCCTGCCCTCAGACACCGACGGGCCAAACAGGCACATTTCTGATTATGCATTTCCTGCCGCTTTCTTAAAAGGCTTCAGAGGACTCTGACCACCCCTCCCCGCCACACACCTCCCATCCCGGCCATCGCGGTAAAACAAATAATAGAGAGAGGCGAGCTCCGGTCTTCCCGAGGCACCTTGTTTGTTTTATGTTCTGCTGATTTGCCCAAATCAGGCGGCAGTCGGCGGCCGGAGTGTTTAATTTAGGAGCTCGTATTCCCCCTTCCCAGCCCCGGTCCGTCCGTGCGGTGTGTGTGTTGCCGGCCGGGAACATCCAGCGGTCTGACGGCAGGGGCCTGGGAGAGGGGTCCGGGGGCAGGGTGGATGGGGAGGTGGTAGTGGGGGTGGTGGAGGTGGAGGTGGTGGAGGTGGTGGTGGTGCTGGGGTTGTTGGTGGTAGTGGGGGTGGTGGAGGTGGTGGTGGTGCTGGGGTTGTTGGTGGTAGTGGGGGTGGTGGAGGTGGTGGTGGTGGTTGGGCTGGTTGGTGTTGGTGAGGGTGGGGTGGGTGGTGGAGGTGGAGGTTGTGGGATTGATGGTGGAGGTGGTGGGGTTGAGGGTGGAGGTGGTGGGGCTGCTGGAGGTGGTGGGGTTGGTGGTGGGGGTGGTGGAGGTGGTGGGGTTGATGGTGGAGGTGGTGGTGGTGGTGGAGGTGGTGGGGTTGGTGGTGGTGGGGTTGGTGGTGGGGTTGATGGTGGAGGTAGTGTGGTTGATGGTGGTTGATGGTGGAGGTGGTGGAGGTGGTGGGGGTGGAGGTGGGGGTGGGGGTGGAGGTGGGGGTGGAGGTGGTGGTGGGGGTGGAGGTGGTGGGGTTGGGGGTGGAGTTGGTGGTGGAGGTGGTGGAGGAGTTGGTGGTGGAGGTGGTGGAGTTGGTGGTGGAGGTGGTGGTGGAGGTGGTGGAGGAGTTGGTGGTGGAGGTGGTGGAGTTGGTGGTGGAGGTGGTGGTGGAGGTGGTGGGGTTGGTGGTGGAGGTGGTGGAGTTGGTGGTGGAGGTGGTGGTGGAGGTGGTGGAGGTGGTGGAGGTGGTGGTGAGGATGGAGGGAGTGCAGGCTCAAGGAGATCCCGGGGTCTCCAGGCCCATTCATTAGGGGGTTCTCCCCTGGTTTGGGAAGATGAGAAAGGCTGCCTCGCTTATTCAGGCTTATTGATGGTGCACCCTACACCCCCCCCCCCCTCCACCTCATCCCCTCCTCCACCCCCCCTCCCCTGCCCCCCTGATATCCATAATGTATGACTTTTTGCAAATTCCAACTGACGTTTATATCAGTTGTGGACGCACAGGTCGGACTTCGATAAGTGCCCCCCCCCCACAAACCCCCCACTGTTGCTCTGCCCCTCCCCAGACTGCTCACAGATGCGGGGCGGATTCAAGCACTCTCACACTACCTGCCAGCGAGACCATAACTGTCAATACGTTTTTTCCACACTACTTTCACCCTTCATCGTTTTCTTATTCTAATGTAATGAAACAATGTTCGAAATGCGGTGTACATTTTTTTCTTCCAACAGGGGTATCCATTTTCTTGAGATTATTAATTCATTATATTTTGAATTATTCATAACTGATTTGAATCACTCCTTGTCTCCTTTCTATGGGATGTCGAGTCTATGAATGTGTAGTAGATATCCACAAATGCCCTAAATTCTTAATATTAACTTTTTGTATTTTTTATGGGTTTATTCGTGTATGTATTGAAGTAAAATGTATGATTTCTAACATCACTTTAAAGTAGTTCTAATTAAAAGAAGACTCAACAGATAGTCAAGTCTGCATTCTTTCTGAAGGCCTCCTCAAGCAAGATGCCTAACCCTTACCTACCAGTTTCAAAACGTCCCTCTGCTTCCATTTTATGTCACAAGCTAAAGCTAAAGCTACAAGCTACAGTTCTACAAAGATGGAGTAAATATGAGCATCTATTGGAATTTCAGATGGGCCGTGCATTTCTGTCTTCTTCATGATCTTCCTTAAGGAGCTTCTTCGAGACTTTGGTCCAAAGAGGAACCTTTTTGGGGAAATTGGAAGTTTGGAGTTCAACATTTGACCAATCCTTAACGAATTCAGAAGTGAGCCCTTGTTTTGAGATGGCTACTTGTAAGAATGTGAAGCTTGCATATGGTCCCTTATGGTCCCTTAACACTTTCTTTCTTTAATCTATTTCTGGACGACTCAACTTTTCATTTTCATAGGGGTGATCATAAAGTCTAAAAGTTAGTTTCATCAAAGTCCTGATCCGTAAACCCTCCGCCCGTCCCCCAGAGTAACTTCCCTGTTAAGGTAAAAGCCAAAGCTGAACATGCTCTTCCAAATGTGGTTTGTGAAGTACATAACTAACAAACCCTGACCTCCGTATTAGTATTATAAAGTCAACAGTGAATACAGCAGTGTAAAAAAAAAACACCAAAATAAAGATAAATAACTGTCAGAGTTAGTTACCCTCAATACATTTTTTATAAAGCTCTTTGTTGATTTTATGGAGGGCCTTTTGATTACACTCGTGCTTATGGCAGTTATCAATGACCTGTAGAGATAATGTGTACATATTACCCGAAGGGGCCCAGGCAAGGACGCAGTCAAAACCTTTGTGATTCAGCATGAAACAACTCCTCCGTGCACGACTCAAGGCTGAGTCGTGCACGGGGGATTCACCGCTCATGACTTTGACCCAGCACTTTTACACGCATAATGAAACAACGGTGAAGCTAAACAAAAATGTTTATTATGAATCAAGAAAAGAAGCTTGAGAATAGAGTTCATAAAAGAGTATAGAAAAGACTTCTTGACATTACATTGAGGTTGATGTGTCAACATAATATGTATTTGGAAAGCAAGGGTCGCAGTTAAATGGTTACAAGGGAGGGGTCACCATGGGGTGCTTTGCTGTCCTGTTCATCTTATGACACCATTTATTGTAAATTCCCTATTTGACAATAAACATTATTTAAAAACGTTTGAGAACTTTGGCAAGGTATTTTGGCTATTGGCCCTCATTTTTGCCCAATCTGATTCATTGTGCAAGTGATGCCTTCTAATCTGCTGATTGATTCATATTTTTCCCAAGATTTCATACAGGCTTTTGACTAAGTGTTTGACCATATTCAATATCGTCCTTATTATTTGATGAAGGTTGGGATAATCCATGGGTATGGTGTACCCCCTAGCCAAAAGTTCTGGGTTCAATCCCGAATGTCCATACCTGTAGGCTTGAGTAGGACGCCTGACGCCTCTCAAAAAAAAAAAAAAAAATCTCAAATTTTTTTTTGCTGTAAATCCCTTGCGATGTTGGCTAACTTAATCAATTGTAATTTAATGTCTGCCCACCTGAGACCTATCGCTCTGCTAGCCATCCCTAGGTGAATATATTCCCCATATGTTATCTTAATCACTTTCATTTTCCCACTGAGTCTATGGGGAGCTTTCCCTTTTAAGAACTAAGGGTAAGGAGGCTATCGGCCAATCTGTTAACCCCAGACACTGAGCCATAGAAATAAACCTAAGTTGACTTGAGTCAACTGAGACGATATACCCTGCTGCGAGGCATGCACGTTTTCCTTGATATGGACACAGAAAGTATTTGGAGATGAACTAATTCAACAAATTAAATAACTGAATTTAAAATTTTAGATATTTACATTTCAGTTACATTTCAACAGGCTGACCTGGACATTTCTGTAGCCAATGCTGATTTCAAATGATATATTCTACAACATAATGGCCTTTATGTTGTTAAGGCTCTCTTTGATTACAATAATTTTTCTATTGACACTCCCAAAACCACTCAACATCCACGCAGAAGACCTATGCTACCTTGTGCGAAACAGCTGCACAGCCAGTTAAAGTGGTACCTTGGTAGTAGGCGGAAGGCTTCAATAAGTGTTTTATATGTATAAGATGTAATAAGAATATTTTTCTTTGTTTTTTTGTTTTTGCCAAAACTTCGCCCAACAATGTTGTACAACTTTGGCAGCTGGACTTGCCCATATGTTTCTAGTGCGTCTCTCTTAACCTCCAAGTTTTCCTTCGGAAAGTCTTTCAAAAATATTCACTCCAGATTTCATTATCGACCGACAAAGGAGTGTTTCAGTGTTAACATTTTAATGTATTAGGGGCCTTGTGCGTGCGATCTCTGCCAGTTAATTAATTACATTTCCTTGAAATGGGCAGACACGTCAGGTGAACTCTATTCACGGCTTCCTTAAAGATGCTTCATTCATTTCGGGTTGAAGACGCAGCTTTTCACAATCAGCATATTCTCAATGTGCAGGCAGGGTTTCAATGTCCTACACGACTCAAGGACACCCCCTGCTCCTAATGCAAATACACATGGACATTGTTTCCGTTTGCAAGGCCCAAACGCTGTGTGGTTTGTAAACGGCGGGAGGCCGCAATGCATCTCCGCGCGCCTAGCCTGCCGGAAAAATCAACCGAAGAAGAAGAAATCAAAACCGAAACCAGAGTTCGCAAACCCTCGCCCAGGTCTGACATTCTCGTCGTAAACCTTCCTGACCTGTTGAAATGTTCCGACGTGTTGGGCAACGCCAGCTTATGCGATTTGACGTTTTGCAATTTCCCCTTGCGATCGAATCACCTGAGATGCGTGGTTAGGCCGGGTGTGAACAGGCCCCATGTGAACCTACGTTTGCAGTACATGTCCATTCACATCGGCCAGCCGGGTTTTGCGGCACGGTTAATTTAAATCCGCTCTTCCCTCGTCAGATGTTCTGTCTGTTGAGTGCTCTCTGTGGTGGAGCCCTAGTACTCAAGGCCGGCCGCTTGACACTCAGCTAGTGCTCTTCGTGAAGGTGCCCACACCCCATACATGCGTGGTCCTGCAACGAGCATCCCCCCCCCCCCACACTAGTTCACCAGGGGCCAGATTCCCTGCATTCTCCGTCAGATAAAAGAAGTTTTGGTGTCTTGCCTGCCTTTCTCTTGCCAGATTCATCGCTCTTACAAAGGAAAATATGTCTTCTGTGTATGTGGGTGTGTGCGTGTGTGTGCGTGTGTGTGCGTGACTGTGTGCGTGTGTCTGTGTGTGCACGTGGGGTAGGAGTAAACGTGTGTGTTTAGTGTGCGTCTCTGAAAGACGGCGCAACAGTTTTAACAGAGCAAGCGTGTTTGAATTAGATGTTCTGGCCCTCCTCTTGCTAAATGGATTTCTGAAGTGGCAGAGGTCCGGGGCTTTCAATCGGATGTAACCTTGAGTCCTTTTTTTTATCTGCGCTATGTGGGATTTAAGTGCCGGTATAACATGAGTGCAACTGAATGCATACTCCTCATTTTTTGAAATTGAAAATTCTCCAAAGGCTCCTGCCTATTGTGGGGGCAATTAATGGAATGCTGTCAGCGAGGGCTCAGGTGCTTAAAGTTGTATTTCTTTCTCTCTCTCTCCATCTCTCTCTCTCTCTCTCTCTCTCTCTCTCTCTCTCTCTCTCTCTCTCTCTCTCTCTCTCTCTCTCTCTCTCTCTCTCCGTCTCTCTCTCTCCATCTCTCTCTCTCTCTCTCTCTCTCTCTCTCTCTCTCTCTCTCTCTCTCTCTCTCTCTCTCTCTCGCTCCCTTCCTATCTCTTTAATGACTAATAAAGGATAATCATCATTGAAAAAACCATCCTAATGCTGTAGGCTTGCTCTTTATGCTAAATAATGTATAATACATGTGTTGAAATGAAGCGGCCTTCGGACCCATCCATCTCCAAACCTCGGCGTATTTGTTTTGCATGCAGGAGTGAGGCTTTTGCATAACAATGGCACGCGCTCCCCATTTAGAAGAAGAAGGGAAAAAAAAACGAAAAAACCAGGGGGGCTTGCCTATTAATTTGATCTTTACATTTTTAAGTCTGTCCGACGGGCCAACAAACAACGGGGGGGCGCCCCCGGTCAAACTTTGGCGCGGGTGATTAGAAACTTGGCTAATTGACTCTCTGAAGAGTTCCAGCGTGTTCTGCAGCCTCTTGCCCTCCGCATTCCCTCTCAGAGATCTTCAATGGCCGCTAAGTGGAGCTGAACGCAGTAGAAACCCAACCGGCTCTGGAACTTTTTTCTTCTCTTTCTCTTTTCTTCTCCCTATACCAACCTATAGTGTGTGTGTGTGTGTGTGTGTGTGTGTGTGTGTGTGTGTGTGTGTGTGTGTGTGTGTGTGTGTGTGTGTGTGTGTGTGTGTGTGTGTGTGTGTGTGTGTGTGTGTGTGTGTGTGTGTGTGTGTGTGTGTGCGAAGGCTGTGAGTGATATCCTGGGACTGGCCGTGCCCCGCCGATGCAGCCAACGCAACACTCAGCCCGCGTCTCCCCGCGGCCCCCCTGGGCCCCGTGGGCCCCCGCCTACCAACAAGGCGCGCTGCTAAGCTGCCTCATCCCTCCTTTGTCCCGTTTCATTGACTGACGTGCTCTCCTTCAGCCCGGGAGGCTCTGATGCTCGGTGTGCGCTGCGCCCTTTAGCCCTCTCCTCTCCTTGCTGCCGCTGCCATGTAGTGAGCTGTGGAGAAGGGTGCAGAAAGAAATACACAAACACGTCTCCAGAAATGTTGCAAGTGTCAAGTATGTGAACGTGTGTGTGTGTGTGTGTGTGTGTTTGTCTGCCGGTGTTTATGTGTGTGTGTGTGCGTGTGTGTGTGTGTGTGTGTGTGTGTGTGTGTGTGTGTGTGTGTGTGTGTGTGTGTGTGTGTGTGTGTGTGTGTGTGTGTGTGTGTGTGTGTGTGTGTGTGTGTGTGTGTGTGTCTGACGGTGTTTATGTGTGTGTGTGTGTGTGTGTGTGTGTCTGTGGGCGTGTGCGTGCATACGTCTCCAGAAATGTTGCAAGTGTCAATTATATGAATGTGTGTGTTTTTGCGTCTGCCTGTGTGTGTGTGTGTGTGTGTGTGTGTGTGTAACAACTGTGTTGATGTGTTTTCGTGTTGCTCTCGGCGAGTACTTCACCGCCTCCCTCCCTTTACCGTCTGTTATCATTCGAGTTAGTTGGCTTGAAGCGAGGGTCCACCTTGGGGGAGGTACATAGCTTGCATTTCTGAGTAATTTCACCTGAGGCTCCTCTTGTTAAATTCTATGGGTAAATGTATATAAATTATTTATACCAATTCATTGCAACTGAAAGCAGGCTTAACACATTTGCAGACAGGAGGCCAGGCACTGCAAGCCCAGCTCGGAGGGGCAAGTCTGGGTCGGCGGGGGCTGAGGCAATGGGTCTGTTGCTGACCAGCATCCTTAATGCAACGCTACCACACAGATACCGGCATGACTTCAGCATGCACTCACTTATCCCCAGAAAATCTCTCTGTGAAGCAACATGATCATCCGAACGGCAGAGAAATAGCATCTCAAATGTTTTATTTTTCGGGTGCTCCCTTTGACAAATGATCTTCGTTGATTAAATCATTCAAAGGGAAGCTGTATATGTTTTGAAATATTAATAATGACATTTGGTCAATACTTATTTGGTTACATTATATGGCATTAAAAGGATAGAAAAGTTGGAGTTCCTTGTTGGTTTGCAGATGAATAGGTAATTACACAATTCGATTACGTATTGAAGGCAATATGTCACTATATGTGTTCCAACTATGCCAATAGTTGGAAATCCTTCTATTTTCAAACTGGAGTCCCATTTTGTGAAACCGTCTGCTTGAGCTAAGCCAGTATACATTTTTTCAATGGTTTCTGATCCAAAAATGTCCAGAGCAAGTGTACAATTTGAAAAAGTACAAATGTAATTCCTTTCTTATAAAGAAATGATATCAGATTTGTCCTTTATTTAACAATCTCCATGCTGTATACAAGTATATAATGTATTATCTTTAAATATAAATAACATAATAACTAACATAAGATAACTAAATAAATGTGTTTTTGTATCTGTAATGCTTGTGTTGTATTCTGTCTTCCAGGAGCATCCAGCTCTCAAGATGGCTGCCCTTCCAGTTCGCTGTAGCCTCCACCTCAACAGAGACTGAGTCACCAACTTCAGGTTCCTCCCACAGAGATGACCCATGGCCATGTTACTATGTTATCAGTGATCTGAATTTGACTCAGCATTGTCATTTGACTTTTGTTTGTCATCTTGATGTAAGCTGTGTGGTTCATGTGTTCATTCAACACATAGTAATCTGATAATAAAATAGTCATGTATTGTAAGACACTGTTTGTTGTAAGGAGTGTGTTGCCAACCCTAAATCTTGATGAATAGATCCCTGAATATAACAAAACCTTTTATTTTTATTTTATAATTCTGATTGGTTATGATACCAATGGATTTATAGCTTATTGGACCTAACAAAGGTGTTTATGGTCTTGTGATAAATTATCACAATGTCATTGACAAAAGAAACAATGGTACCAAAATCATAAAGCACCAAAATGTTGAGTTCACTTCATTTCAGAATAAAGTTATGATTCAAAATCTGATTTTCACCTTCCAGGAGAGGGAAACCTTCCCTTTTAAACTACAACTTTCAGCAAATACAAAAAGTACAATTATGCATGTACATAATAAGTTGTTAGTAGAGGTCATCATCAAATTGCCTGATGAAATGCGTACATCTTTATTGACTAGAGTGACATTTATTGAAATATGAGGAGGTATTGTACCAGCTGCAAAATAACCCTTCTACAACCAGGAAGTTGGTTTTGTTTTGTTTGTTTGTTTTTCTTCTGCCAGGAAAGCATGTGATAAAAGTGAGGTCCACATGACATCAGAAGTAAAGGGATATTGTGTCAGTTGTGACAGTGTCTTCTGTTGACATGTATAGCAGTTACTGTCATGATCTATGGCATCCCCCAAATCCACTTTTCTTCTATCACTTAATATATATATATTGCTCAATATTTGTATAGATTATAGATTATATATGAGTAAAAACCTGTGAGCCTCCTAGCCTAAACAGAAGGAGCTGCTTGTGTGTGTGTGTGTGTGTGTGTGTGTGTGTGTGTGTGTGTGTGTGTGTGTGTGTGTGTGTGTGTGTGTGTGTGTGTGTGTGTGTGTGTGTGTGTGTGTGTGTGTGTGTGTGTCTTGCAGTTTCTGAACCAGGACACAGTCAAGTCTGCCCTGATCAGACATTAGTTCCTAATGGAGTTAGGTTGCAACTGAATATTTTTTGTGTGTGGATTAAGCTTTTAACATAGAGATCTAATTTAATTATTTGTTTGTGTAAATTATAAACTAGCTTTTTATTTTCTAAATGATTATAAACTATGTAGAAAGGTACTTACTATACTATAATGAAACACTTAGTAGGGGTGCATTTTTACTATCTTCTTACATTGAAGGAATTCCGCAACACATTTCTTTGAAAACATCAAGATGGCTGAAAATGTGCATCTATGATGTTATTTTTTCTTTAATGTAACACCAGAATTCACAGCTAACAGGGAAAGATACAGTCTTTGGTATCGGAGCAAACCAGGAAGCAGAGCAATGGTGTAAAATGAACTCAAATGCAGCAGCATCCACTGTTTATATAATACCTTAAACGATGATCCTTGCTGAAATAAGTATTTTTAAATGTACACTCCCATTGCTATTCAAAAGGAGGAAAATAATTCATTTTTCTTCGTACCCTAAACTGTATCTCACCTCATTTCATTCTCATCTGATCTGGGTGAAATTATTTAATAAAAGAAAAAACGAACATGCAACAGTAAACAAATTTATTCTGCTGTTGACATTTCACATCATGTAACACAAAGATGAAACCCAATGATGCAATAAATTATCTTCATTATTAAGCATAACCAGCAAAATACTGTACAGTAATACGGTAAGAGCACTGTAAAAAAACAAAACCATGTTCTACAAAAATAAAAGTGGAACTGAACTCTTAAACACAATGCAGAAAACAAAAGGAAAATGGCCAACAGACAGATAGAAATAAAAAATCAAAGTTTGATTCCTTTCTGATTTTAGTGTCTCACGACATAATTTAAGTACTGTTCAAAAGAAATTAAAAAATGAGTTAAACACTGTACATACACCAACGAAAGCAAACCAAATTGATCTTTTTCTCATTCTTCATTCAATTAAAATTTTCTTAGGAAATCATTGCTTTGCAATTTATGCGTCATCACAGTTTTCTCCCATATGACTAAATGAATGTAAACACCTCTTGAATTAAACCTTTTTTTTCTTCTTTTCCTTTTAATCTTTACAACATTAATACTTATATATAATTTGTACATATTTTTGATTCACATCTGCACAGTTAGCTAGCATGGCAATGAAATAAGGCAAGACTCAGAACTGTGACATCACACATCGCTTTTTATATCATATAATACTGATAGTTATGTTGTTTTGTTGCTTCTTTCCTTTCTGTTTCCGGCAGCAGGCTTTTGGCTGGACAAAAATTGCCTGTCTTCATCTCCAAATCCTAATGACACCATATTTTCCCACAGTTGTTTTTTCTTCAAATGTTTTAATGAAGCAAAATGGTTTCTTAAACAGGGGGTGGGGGTGGATGATAAATACAGTTGATCTGACTAACAACATCCTTTATTCAAATGTGATCTTTCTGAGGTACACAGTAAACACTGCTCAAGATAAAGACTTTCCACAGTGGGTGGGGTGGGCGGGGGGGATTACGGACACTTAACTACGTGACAATGACAAATGAAAAGATTTTCAGACATATTACCAAAAGAGTGAAAGATATTTCCGTTTACTTCTTAATTTGTCCTTTTTCAGTTTAAATGTTTGTTCATCGACAAAAAGTTTAGCGTTAGGAGATGCTGGTCCGTCCACGTTTCAAGAAGTCCCACAGAAGACCGGGTCCCAGTTCCCTTGTCCAAGGGGGTCCAAGGGTAAAGTAGGCAGACCGGTACGTATCAGAGGGTCTCCAGACAGAATGACTCACAAGTCCTTCTGCTTATCTGTTCAGTACCAACAACAGATTCTTCAAAGACCTCGAGTTGCCCTGAAGGATTGTCCCACCAAAATGGTTATCTCTTAATGTCAGCGATTCTCCATCTTTTCTCTGTCCTTCCCCTCAGAGGTAAAAGTATGTCATTAGTGGTATAGACAGGCCCCGTCACTGATATCTATGTCCATAACAGAGTATACAAGTGTTTTATGCCTCCACCTTTTTAATCAATGTCTGTTTAAAGTCTCTTTCAAGAGTTTGCAGAATCATCTGCTTCAGATTTCTCCGTCCATGTTCAGTTATTTTTTTAATTTGTAGATTAACGTGCCATGCGCGTCGACATCTCTTCCCTCCGTCCTGTGTGTCAGTGTGTGCAGGTGTTTGTGTGTGCGCGTGTATGCCAATCAATGCATCGCTAACGACAAGATAGAAATGAGAGCAATGCCGACCAACCTTCCACACCTGAGTGTGGCTAGGCGTCCTGTGTACTGTACGTGTGTGGGTGCGTGTGCGTGCATGCGCGTACACACACCGTTCCGCCTCAGCCATCAGACTGACGAGCTCACAGCCCGCGGCAACGAGAACGAAAACATAACTCTGCGTTCATCGCGTGGTCGGGCTCACCAAAACAATCCAGAGTCCCCACACAGATTTGTCCACACGCCCGTCATCATCCGCCCCTCCTCCGCCTCCCCCCATCTCCATCGCCGTCTCCCACCTCCCCCTCTCTCTCCCCCCCTGCGGGGGTCCTCCTCTCTCAGGCTCGCTTGGCGTGCAGCATCTCGATGAGCAGGTTGTTGCAGGGCACGTCTCCGTTGAGGTGCTTGTAGTAGAGGTACTCCTCGGCCTGCAGGCTGATGGCGCGGATCTCGGGCAGCCGCAGCAGCAGCTGGCCGAACTTGTCCATCTGCTGCGGGTAGTTGCACATGACGTAATCCAGCAGCGCCGCGTTCACCTGCTCCTGCACACTCTCCACCAGGTGGAAGTTCTCCAGGTTCTTCACGTCTGCGGGTGGGAAGGGAGGGAGGGAGAGAGGGAGAGGGGAGGAGGGGAGGAGGGAGGGGACAGGAAAGAGCAAAAGGAAACCAAAGGGTCAGACCGGGATAATGTATGGCGCCGTTCTTTTTTTTTTGCTTTTTCTGCTTATTATTTTTTAAAGAAAGGTTGACCAAATCACAACACAAGCTTGTTTTTCCACGCCATGTTGTTTTACCATACAGAGTGTGACACATGTTCCCTTCCGACCGCTAGCCAGGAAAGCTACTAGCAGGTTAAACCGATCACAGACCTCTTTGTCATTGTCCTGGTCAGGGAAGTGACTCGAAATAATTGTTCACTTGTTTTCCAAATTTACCAGCCAATAACGGGATGATGAGAATCCCCCCCCCCCCC